>NW_007732994.1:90044-92767 GCF_000696425.1 Galeopterus variegatus | reverse complement strand
CTTAAAGCTTGAAGATCTATGTTCACCTAGACCAGAGATCTACATGCAAATACAGGAGGCATCCTCTATTTTAGGACTGTGCAACTTCAGTGATATCTCTTTATGAAAAACAATATAAACGAAACTCTCAATTCAATCCTGCCCCCCCCCAACTCTCTAACCTAGTACTCTATTTTTCTTCTTCCAGAGCAGTTATTGATATCAAGTCTTTTCTAACTAAAAGCTAAGATCAGTCAGAGCAGAACTGTGTCTGGCTTAGACACTTATATCCCCAGTGCCCAGAGTGTAGGTACTCAAAAAATCAGTTGTTGATTGACCAGTGAATGAATAAACAAGAAGACAATCAGATCCATTGAGCATGACTGAACTGAAAATCTAGTAATATATATTTTTTATGGAGTTAAGCTA
This sequence comes from Galeopterus variegatus, assembly GCF_000696425.1. Lineage (NCBI taxonomy): Eukaryota > Metazoa > Chordata > Mammalia > Dermoptera > Cynocephalidae > Galeopterus > Galeopterus variegatus. The sequence goes on along the minus strand of NW_007732994.1, from coordinate 92,359 downwards.
GATATAAGAAGTGCTTGTGTATGTGTGTGTGTGTGTGTGTGTGTGTTTGTACCCAATTATAAATGACACCTTCACTTTGTAGATGAGGAAACTGAAGTACAAAAGCCTTTTGTGGTTAATTCTAGGTTATGCTGTGAACATGGCAACCTTCTCAGTGCCATTTCCATTAAGAATCTGTTACACAATCCCCTTCCTAATCATTCCTAACCTCAAGAAGAGGAATGAAGTTGGTTTCCTTTTGACAGATTCAGAAACAGAAATGAAAGTTTAGTAATTTAGAGGGGAACATAACCAATAAACAAATAGAGAAATAAAGAACACATTTCACATGCTGATCAAATAATATTCAATCTCTAAACGCTAGCATAACTCTCCCTAATTTATGGAACCTTTTTGCAGAGTTCCAACACTGCATGAAATCCCATTCCACTTGCTTTCAGTAGTACCAGTAGAACAACCATATACTTTCTGACACATATTGTAAGTTAAAATATGGTGTTCTATACAAATAAACTCTAAGCTGCTTCAGGAGAGAAAAAGTGAATTTTACTTGAAGTAATCTTACTTTCCCAACCCACTAGAGTTTAACACAATGCTAAGTTTGTAGTTGGTTTTCAAGAAATATTTGTTGAACAAATGAATTAATAAATGAATTTCACTGGGTTGAGCCAGGCCAAAAAGAAATGCGAACCACAAAGTAGACTGAACAGAAGAAGAGCTATTAGAAATAAGGAAAAAACTGTATTTTCTCACTGTTAAATTATTCAAATAAATCAAATAATCTTGAACATTAAATCAAATTATGTGTGGGACCAATGAGAATGTCTTCACCAACCCCTGTGAATTACTGAATTTTACTGCAAGGCACCAGGCCTTAATTTTTTTGGAGTCATGAGTCCATTTAACAATCTATTAAAAATTATCAATTTTCTCTATGGCAAAATGTACTTATAGACACAGGCTTTGATACAATTTGGGGGCATTTTTTAATGACTGATGCTCAAGTTAAGACCCCTGCACTCCTCCTTCCAAAGGCCATTCATTTGTAATTGGTAAATAAGTGTGGTTCAACATGTTTCTGTCTGAGGCTGAATGGGACCCATTTTGAGGATTTTCTTTGTTTTGCTTCCCTGTTCCCACTGGGACAGCCCTGCCTTAGCATTGCATCAAGGCTGCCAACTCAACTTTGAACTGCACCTCATTCATAATATTTAGCTGTATATCTTGGTTCCCATTCACTAAAATTCTTTTTTTCTTCCATTATTACTCATTACACCACATGACCTAGGCACATGACTGTTTTATTCACTATGACAAATAAATTATTCACCTTGAAATATTAATCTCTCATTAACTTTTAATTTTTAGAACTAAGATTATGTGTCAGTTACTGATGAATGAAAAAATGCCAACTACCAAGTTTCCCAGGGTACAAAATCTTAACGTAGTCCATGTAGCATAATCAGAGGACATTTCTGCATTATCGGAGGAAATTGTTCCAATTGACCAACAATGATGTTCTGAGGGGGATGCACACTGGATAACAAGGGAGTCAGGAAGCATTTGTTAAATCATAGCAGAAAAATAATAGAGATGGGGGAAGGAGTTAACAGCAAATTCTCCTCAGTTCAGAACCTTTCATTTTCAAATTGGCAGGATTTTCTTTAAGTCACTAAGAACAGCATTCATAACTTTACAATACTGTTTGTTTGTTTTGGGGGGGTTTTTTGGCAGCAAAATGAATCATTAAAGAAAATTAATCACTGTACCATCAATGTCTAATCCCATTTATTTTATTGTATTTATTTTCCTATTGAAAAAGTCACATTAAAATAGCTCATAAAAAACATAATGATGGGCCGGCCCGGTGGCGCACTGCTACAGTGAGCCACTTGGGAGTGCGGCTGCGCTCCCGCCAAGGGTTCGGATCCCACATACAGACCGGCCGCTCACTGGCTGAGCGAGGTGTGGGAGCAACACCAAGAGTTGCGATCCCGTTGCCGGTCCCGGTCCGGTACGGGTGCGACACTGAGGGTTGCGATCTGTTGCCGGTCACAAAAAAAGAGAAAAAGGAAAAAAAAAAAAAAACATAATGATGAACTATTGGTGTTAAAATATATGTGTCTTTGCTATCAAGCATTTTATTACTCTAAGATTAATTTGCTTATTTTCCCCAAACCTCTGCCTTTCAGATTAAAAGAAAATAATAGTTTTGAGCTTCAAAAGCATTATATTTCAGTTTTCTTCTATGTCAATTCTATTGATGAATAAACATGGGATTTTTTTTTAAGATAACTGATAAGGGGATCTTAACC
>NW_007732994.1:63539-90034 GCF_000696425.1 Galeopterus variegatus | reverse complement strand
GCAAAAGAAAAGGGTATGCTTTCAACAGACAGTAATAATTTTCCCATCAACAGATGGGTCTATGAGAAATGAATAAAAAATGCCTTGTCTCAGGACTGCATGCAGATTTTTCTTCCCTGCCTAAACTGAGAAGTTTAGTATATCTTCCCCCCTACCCCATATCATCAGGAATCTGAGCAAATCAAAAACCTTGAAGAAAGTTGTAATAAAAAGAAAGGGAGACAAAAGATAAGCTTTGCTTCATTCAGCTCAGGCTTTTTCCAAGTAGAGACATAAGCAGCACCTCAAAAATACCAACGGAAACGTTTAAACTACACAAAGATGTTTTGGGAATATGGACTGTGAATGTCTAATGAGTCTCTAACATCCCCAGGGTAATTACATCAAACAAACAAACAAACAAAGAAGCAAACAAAAAAACAATGTTTCACTTTCTAATATGTTCAGTAACTTTTGGGGAGTCCTTTTAAGAACTGGCGCAGGCCATTTGCATAAGTAGAGGATTCTAAGCACTGTCTAGTAGAATGAGCACCAGGGTTCTGTACGAGGTCTTTTAGAAAAGTGTTTAAAGGGCATAGTAGTGAGGGCAGCATATGTTAGCCCCTTTGAAGTGTAAAATTGGAACAACTTTACAGAAGTCATTGCTATAAACCCTGGAAACCAATTATTGAAAGAATATAAACATAAAACAACAATGCTTCCTTGTAAGCAGCAAATCTTCATTAAGTCTTTTGGCATTGATTACATTCACATGATTCATTTTGAACTCTTCTTAGTAATGTGAATTTAATGCATAATTTCTGTGTAATGACTTTTTTTAATTACCACATAATCATGGATGAAAAAAAGAGTCTTCCATTTGGTCCATTTTATGAGACTAAGCAAATAAATCTATAAAATAATTTATTCTGTTAGTTGCTTGGAAACCTTATTGTTGATATGACAACCCTTGCATAATAAATCAAATCACCACTTTCTTTCATTTGCATGTAGAAGCCACATATTTTCAGAATAAAAGAAGTCTTTTTTCTTTTCCCTATACTACAGTGACATCTACAGAAAGGAACGAAGAAAAATTAAGAAAAACCTTTCTTGCTTTAGTTTTTAAAAATATTCCAATATAAAATGCATTAAAACTCCCACTTTTAAGAAATAGGTTTAATGTTTCCAATGTGGAAACTTTTATTAATACCCTAAAACTCTCAGAGGGCCTAATTTATAGAAGCTTATAAGTTAAGCATCCTGAAAATTTAGCGAATAGCAACTTTGCAAGCAACATTGGTCATGTTAATACCAAAAAAAGCAATTATCTCCTTCATGAGGATCAGTGAATGCTAGTATTGTTACAGGATCAGCACTTATAGTTAAGTATAAATAATCACTTATCTTTATCACTTCTTTTAAAATGTCCCATTATACATTTCACAACCCATTACTATGTGTTACCATAAATTTGTAAAAGTTTTCTTACCCCCTTTAACATAATTTAAAGAAGTAAGCCTTTGTTCTTAGAAGGAGACAATGATTCCTGAACTAAGCACACCAATCTTTGCAACAAATAAACCATAAACGAGACATTTAATTTCTAATTCACCCAATATCTATCTACCCACTGGCTACAAAGGTTGATCTGAGAGGAAAAAATATCTTAACTCCCATGTTCTAGTGTCCAAAAGTTATTCCACCTTCACCTCATTAAAAAGAACAAGAATAGAAACAATCCTCTGTTTTTCTCTGGGTCACTAACACAGAAGAAGAATGTGATTTTAAGAGAAATGTCACTTTGAGTAGAACCTATTCAAACATCTTCCTTTCCTACAGGGTTTCAAGACACCTCACAATGACATATCTCAACGGGACTTCTAAGAGGCAGTAAGATTATGCAAAGAAGTATGACAAAGTCTTTGTATTAGTGCAAAGAAATCACTCAAAGATTTTGTACCATGGATATTTCATCATTGACTGAATTTCCTTTACAAACCAAATCAAGAAGAAATAAGATGGTTCTTCCATCATCATCATCAACACTGTGTTGTTATGTATGGAAGACAATGTAACTGCATATTATGATAGTGATTTATTTCTCTACAAATAGAATAGGGTAATGAGGAGGCTGATAGGCTGGTAAGTGTAAGGGGAATTGATTGAGAGAGGAAATAATCTCAGTTCAAGAAAACAAATAAATTCAACTAACACTTATGAAACATCTGCTATGTACCAAGCCCCATGTTCACTGGCAAAGTTACAAAGAAAAGTGTAAATGTGATATTCAAAACATAAAATTTATTCTTGGACATGGCTATACCTTAGAAGACTCAGTATAGATTTGCCTTAAAGATAGATAGATTCATAGATGATAGACAAAAAGATAAATAGATGATAGACAAGAAGGTAGATAGATAGACAAGTACAAATGATAGAACAATTTTTTCTCCACCAAGAAAGCATTGTTTTTGTGTTTTGCACTTGTATTTTGTGCTTCACTTTGCAGGAACAGATTTAAATCTTGGGAACAGGTATGCTTCATATTGTTTTATTATTTAAAATACAGAAAATTGGTATTTCTTAGGGTGGATATTGTTACACCAAAGCAACATCCTTGCTTGGAACAGATTTAAATCTTGGGAACAGGTATGCTTCATATTGTTTTATTATTTAAAATACAGAGAATTGGTATTTCTTAGGGTGGATATTGTTACACCAAAGCAACATCCTTGCTCTTCTGCCCCTGGCATCACACATTTCAAAAGGACCTCATTCAATGTCAGAGGCTCTTTCTTTTGAAGAAAATCCCTTAATCCTACCTTCATCCAGGAGGTAATGTGCTCATTGCACTAAACCCCTCTGGAGAATTCTGCCCAACATAGAGAGAAGACCCACTTTCACAGGGCTTCTATACTGCACATTTAGCACTGGTCACAGCAAAGATACCATTGTTTGAAAAAATGCTAATAAAAATATTAAATGAAACAGGAATAGGAGAATGGTACTAAGTATTGAAGTTGAGGATAGATACATAAGTGGTCTATTGTATTACAGTATGCATTAAAAAATGTTAAAGGAATGTTAACTTCACAGAAGTGACTAAGATTTCAACTACATGACTATTGATCTATTTCACTATTCACTACTAAAGTTAAAACCTATTTGCAATTAATTTGTACCAATTCTTTTTCTAAGATCATTAGATAATAAATCCAAACTCTGATTCTATGTTGGGTTTATACCTATGAGAAAAGAGCTGGTATGTAAATCATGTGGAAATTTAAAATCATCTATGTGATTGAACTCCCTTTTCAATGACTATCCAACATAACAGAAAATGGGCTCTAGTGCATGGCTGGGATCCTTGGAACGTAGGCTTGGTAAAGGTGTGAAGTAGGTCTATACCTAGGATAATTCAACAGAAATGACCCCAAGGAAACAAACAAAATCTAAATTAGGGGGATTTTCCCTATTGGCTGTATACAGACCCCTTATTTCTTCACTTCTATCTCTTCTCGCCTAGACCTGCCAATTTGGCTCCCCACTTGGTCAGTTTTTCTCACTCTTGAACCTTCTATTTCACTTCTAGTTTATGGTCACTCTGCATCTTTGCCTCATGTTTGGGTTTGCACTTCCTTGGGTGGGTGGGGGAGTGGTCTGCTTCTCTGAACTGCCTCCTCTTACATTTCTCTGGTGCAGGGCCCTGCATTCTGGGTTTGTCCCCAATCATGGCTCAGGCCACAGAGCTGGAGCTCTGACAAGTGGTTTTCTCTCTGCTGCATGGTGGGAAAATTAGAAATGTGATCTAATACTGGGGGACCTGAGTTGTCCTCCTTCCTCTGCCCCTGTACCTTGTTGATTTATTTGTCAAAGTCAGCAAATCCCACTGAATATCAGACCTTCCCTTGTGACCCCAAAATATCCACTTTACTGATATTTTATATGTATTCTAAGCATAAGAGCTTTGAAAGACACAAAAGCAAATGCAAGTTACCAACACTAGACATTGAAGACAAGTAGAGAGTCACTGTCAAACTCCTAAAGAGCTCCTTTTGGTTTTGTGGAACAGTTATGGCCTCTGACTTCACTTAGCTATTCCTCAGTTTGAGATTTAAAATATGTAAGCACAATGTGAAAGTGTGCAGTTAAAGCAAAACACTAGCATACAGAATTAAGGTATTTAAACATCATAGTCTGGATGCTGGAATTCATTCACAGAGTTATCCAACAGGTACTTATTCACTGCTGATGATCTGCCAGGCACTGTGTGTTTGGCATCTTGGATAACCAGGTGAGCAAGACAGACAGGGGCCCTGCCTTTCTGGAGCTTTCTATCTCACAGTGAGACTATGATAAACTGACCACCAGACATAAAACTTAAAGATAATCACTATAAAGGAAAATTATAAGGAGCTATAAGCCTAAAGGAATGGAACCCAATTTTGTCTGAGGTCATCTGAAAAGGCTTTTTAGGGGAAGTGACATTTTTGCTGAGATTTGAAAGGTGAGTAGGATTTAATTAGGTAGGGAGAATAATAATGGGCCAGAGACCTTCCTGCCAGGGGACATTAGCCTGTGCAAAGGCATCGAAGGAATTGTAGCCCTCTGAGTAACCTAAAGAAGACCTCTGAGGCTGGGACACCAGAGGGAAAGAGGATATCTCATGATGGCTACAAATTCCCAGTCAAGATGGCTACAAAAATGATTGAGTTGTTAAAAAGGCACTGTTCATATATAACTGGTGACTGTCTGTATATTGTTATTAAATGTTTTTCATATCACTCCTATTATAAAATTTAGCTATACACCAGGTCAAATTATACCCCCTAATTTAATTTGTCTAATGAGCAAAATAATTTTCTCTTTTTCATTTTGTAATTGATTTTCAAAATTGCTGTGAAGTAATTGAGGAATTTTTCACCTTTTTTTACTACTGGATAATAAGTTGCACATTCTGTAGGTGTCAATACTCAGCAATGTTCACTTACTCCCCACAGGCTCCTCGATTTACAGCATTGTACTGATTGAAGTAAAATTTGTCATTTTGTGTCATGAACTATGATGGGTACATTATCTGGGTGAGCTTCGCAAATCAGAGCCAGAACCCAGGTTTTCTGGTGCTCTATTCAGTGCTCTTATCACCATGCTGTGCTCCTCTCTCCACCATTAGCCATTGTGAGATACACATTTAGTATTTAGTAGAGTGAGAATAGATACTAGACCCAGGAACTTGCTTAATTCCCACTTATTGATGAGGAAGACTCTGGAGCAGGACAGCTGACTATTATTTTTCTACAGTTAAGACTACTGAACAGTAATATTCTGGGACAAAGAAAATGCATCTTCCGAAAAATAAAATCAAATTGCACTGTGGCTGTCAGGATCTCAGGAGCCTTTCCAAGAAATATATTCCTTTTGAAAAGTCAAGAAAAAAAAATCATTATTCAGGACTGAATACTTATTTAGTAAATAAAGCAACTATGATGCTTCAGACTAGGTTGACCACAAGGGTTTAGGAGAGCATAAGCCAAAGTGAATAATTCTTCCAAATATCTCCTCTTTGCTGAAGGAGATCAGAATTCTGGTTACCACTGGGGACATTTTTTAATTTTTTATTTTATTTTTTTATTGTTAGTTGATAACTAATAATTGTGTTCATATATATCTGCTATGATTTGAACATCTTCTCCAAACCTCATGTTGAAATTCAACTGCCATTGTGACAGTATTGAGAGGCGGGACCTTTAAGAGGTGGTTAGGTCTTGGGGACACTACTCTCATGAACAGATTAAAGCAGTTATCTCAGGAGTTAGTTATAAAAAGTATGAATCTGGCCCTGATTTTCCCTGTGTCTCACATACTCTGGCCCACTCTTGCCCTTCCTCACCATGTAATGGATTCTGTCATGGGATGATGCAGCAAGAAGGCCATCACCAGATGCGGCTCCTCAGTCTTGAGCTAACCAGCCTCCAGAACCAAGACAAATAAATTACCCAGTCAGTGGTAATCGGTTATAGCAGCAGAAATTGGATTAAGACAATAGTTACGGGGTACAATGTGATATTTTGATACACACACATACACACACACACATATGTATATATGTTGTAGAAAGATTCAATCAAGCCAATTAACATATTCATCACGTACCTACTTATTTTTGTGGGAATGAGATTCTTTTTCTTTGTAATGTAAGGCAAGAATAAGAAGGACATCAGTGTCACTGGTCTCTGTAACAAAAGGAAGCCACATTTTTCTTGACCTAAGAAGGGAGGGGCATATTTATTCACACAACAAAATACATCTTTCATTGAGGAAAGGTATTTTATATGTATTGTGCAGTCAGGTATCTGAATTGTCATGTGTGCTTTAGATATAATCAGCAATACAATTCCTTCAAGACAGAACACCAAACATGAAGCATTTTCTGTTTCCACTGTATGAGACACTCTATAAAAAAGATGAAAACGGGCTGTAACCTTGTCATTATACCTACATAAAACATTTGAAGAGAGAGAATTTTTTTTTTCCCTAAAGCAGGTGATGTGCCCTAAAACTATAGATTTTAGCTAATAAATAAACAATTTAGCTTCCTCTTCTGTGCTGGCTAGTTAACCACACATCAACTGGAAAATCGTTATTTTTAAAGAGATTCTTCCCAAATCTTATGCTTACTAAATCACCTGTATAATAATTACTAGTCTATAATCCTATTTTCATTTTTTGAACATATCATACTACATATGGTTCTATTCATTAATTCATTTTTCAACCAATATATTTGAGTAACACTGAGTAGGCAGTACAGATACACTTCTCATAGAGTTTAGAATATAGAGGAGGATTAGAGCTACTAATTAAATTAACTAAGTAATCATGCAAATAAATGTCAAATCACATCTATGACAAGCACTTATTTCCAACCATTAAAATGAGAGGTTTTGAGAAATGAAATTAACTTTCTCGAGAAGGCCAGGAGAAGGCATCAGCTTCTGTTGGGCAAATACCCTGAGAAAGGAAGGCGAAAGGAAATTATGAAAGTCTAAGAAGTTAGAGTGCTTGGAAAGGAAAGAGAAACAGGCAGGGAAAGTCTCCCAACAGATATGAATGGAAATGAAGAAAAGAGAAGACCAGACAGGGCCCTGTAAACCATTTTAAGAGGAGTAATTTACCCTATGGGAAAGCAGGGAAACGAAAAAATCAGATCTGTATTTTCAAAACTTAACTTACCTGCACATAGAGTACAAATTAGATGTCAGACTGAATAGCCCAGACAGGGCCCTGTAAACCATTTTAAGAGGAGTAATTTACCCTATGGGAAAGCAGGGAAATGAAAAAATCAGATCTGTATTTTCAAAACTTAACTTACCTGCACATAGAGTACAAATTAGATGTCAGACTGAATAGACACAAGAAGACTGTAATGGTTCTTATCATGATAAAAGAATGGAAACATTAAGAATTTCTATATCATGTTACTTTCAACTAGTAAATTGTGATCTCTCAGGAATTTTTGAAATAAAAGGAATCCCTGAAATTTACCTGAGCCACCACCAGCTTCCCATTTCCACATCAGCACACACTGGAACTCTCAGACCAAAGAGAGAGCTGCTCGGAGGACAAAATTTTCTCCTGAGATTCCACTCAGACAATCTCAGCCAGAATTATGTCATTCAACCTATGGGTTCTATGACTGTTTTTGTCTACACTGTGGTTCCACTGTCAGAGCTCTTCTAGGCCTTTGCTCACTCAATGATCTTAATTCTTCAAATAAATTGAAATTACCTTTTCTTCATACTTTTTTCACACAAAAAGTATGGGAATAGACTTTAAAGAATCACTAAATTTGCTTCTTACTTATTTCCAAATACTGCTGTGCTTACGAGTATACATTCACGCAAAAGTTCTAACTAGTCCAAAGGAAAATGAGAAAAATAAGTATAATGAATAGCTTGATAAAAATAAGCTGATAAAAGTACAAGGAGAATAACTGTGGCTTGGACTGAAATGGTTCTTACCATCATAAAAGAATGGAAATAAAAGTAGTCGTTGATAAAAGTAGTGGTTGGTTTATTATGTGATGTTTTAAAATATTCCTTTATGTCAAAATAAAATATAGTCACCTCTTTGTCAGTTCCCTATTATTGTAAATTTGTTTTTCTCTAAAGTTTAAACATCTAAGATTTGCTATTTTAGCTCAACTAGTTATCTCATCATTAAAGTGTAAGCGTAGAAATACTCAAGCCTCAAAAATGTTCCCCAACCCCAATTTTTTTTAAGATGTCTGTTACTGGAAAAAACCAAAAGGAGAAGAGAGTCGCATTATTTGTTTAAAGCAGCAAGACATTCATTACAGAGCTTCTTGGCCCTGGATCACCTGTAAGTTTCCAGCCTCAGTCCTCATTTCTACTTCTCTCTTTGGATCTATGGCCTTAGAAAGACAGAGATCAATTGTATTCCCATGGGAATGCCATCCTCTGTACTGTAGCAAAGAAGCATTATACAGAATAAAGGGTCCCCTCGTGTGCCACCTGGGAAACCATCGTGTTGGTTGACTCTTAGGCAAATACCATCTTGTATGAGATTTCACTTTCCAGTGCCACCAATTATGTGTATCAAATTTCATTCACTAGACATTTTAGTGTTTCCAGTGTAGGTATACAAAATAAGACCAGTTAATTGTTTAGTGTCACATGATGATGACAAATTTCTACGCTGGAATCATTTTTGCCCTTGCCATCTGTGTGGTACATAAGTGCATAATTCTCTTAAAGTTGAATTGCTGAAAATAATAGGTTTCTCTTTTTCTCAGAGTTCTATTTGCTTCTTTTTCCCCCTTATGTAATATATTTCTTAATGATTTATAGCACATAATTTAAGTGTTTTGTGTTCATTTTTCTAAATATATTAACACATGCCAACTACCCCCAGAAAGACAGTTTCTAGCAGCACTAGAAATTAGCATTACTCTCTCCCCCCAAAAAGTAAATGTTAAACAACATTTATGTCACTAGGGACTTCAAAAAAACAAAGTCATTCTATTTCTATGAGTTACAATTGCCATTAAGGCCAAACATTACCATGTAGAATTGACAAACTGTATTTTTTTTTAATGTGGGTCAAAACTTGGTCTTGCCAGGGTATTTCAAATGCATACATTCTTGAGCAATGTTTTGTAATTCATTTACTTAGGAAATCGCAGCTCAGATGCAGCATCTGGTTTTCAGTGAGTTCTGGCTTTTTCCCCATTTTTCCATCTGGATTGACTGAGGTACAAGTCAATCAACTGTGGAGCCAAAGGTCTAACAGCAAGATATTTTGGTGCGGGAATAAAGTCCAAGAGTTCTCCTTGCAAGCACTGTACCATGAGCCTTCTTTATAGAGAGATATTATTTTATTAATTATTTTTTAAAGTATGGGTAACTGCAGCCCTGCCACTGTTAAAATTGTACATTTGACTAAAGATTGCAGTCATAATAGCCATTATTTTAGAGTATCTGTCATACCGCAAATCCAAGTTAGTAGTTTTAATACAGCAGCATGGCTTTCTTTGGAAAGCATACATTCTGTTTGGAAGAACTCACTATGCAATCTACCATTTAAAAAAATTACCAGCAAAATATATCCTTTACAAAACAAAAAGCACATGATTTTGATGAAGAAAGCCTAAGTTTAAGACCCAGTTCTGCCACTTCCTGGCTTTGTGAGCTGAGCAGGAGGATCTCGAATCCCTCCAGGCTTGTTCAACATTGGTAAAACAGGTAAGAATTATACTATGTAACTCAAAGTAGCATCATGAGAAAATAAGACTTAGATAGTAGTGTGCTAATTGACATAAAAATATTGTAAATATCATATGTAGATAACAACAGTCATTAGACTGGATTAACTTTATGAAGTTGCTGGAAATAGAGGATATAAGAGATCATTGGCTAGTGACTGTAACAAGTTCCTGCTTATATGGTTACATGAAGAGTTAATACTGGGCCAAAGATATATACTCATTAAAAGTTCAATGTGTGTGGTGCTTTCCTGTTCATCTGTGGTGGAGAGAGCGTTGCACACCAGACATTTTATAGGCTGTCCTACATGTCCTAGCCTTCTTGCAGTAGAATGGACTATTTCTAGTCCAAAGACTATTTCTTTGTGACCATTTCTGAAATAAAAGGGCTTTCAGCAGATATGACCTTTGACATTTCCAGATGGAAGCATGTAAGACCTGGAATTCCATGTTCCAGTAGTCATTTCTCTTACTATAATGGTTATCTGTTAATACATAACAAATCACCCCAAAATTTAGCAACTCAAAACACAAAGTTATTGTCTTCCAATTTTCGTAGTTATGAATCCTCCTAAAGCTAACTCATTTGCTCCAGTAAATTTTGCAAGGGTACAATAAAGGTGTCACCTGGGGCTGGAATTTCATCTGAAAGTTCTACTGGAGACAAATCCACTTCTAATCCCACTTCATGGTTTTGGGCTAAATTCAGTTCCTTAAGGGTTGTATATAGAGAGGCTCTGTTCCCTACTGGTCATTACAAAGAGGCCACCCTCAGTTTCTAGCATGTGGATCTCTCTACATGGCAGCTCACTTCTTCAAAGCCAGAGAGAGAGAGTCTGAAGTAAGACAGAAGTCACAACTCTTTGTAACCCAATTACAAAGATGGCATGCCTTCAATGTGGGTGTAGTCGATTGGTTAGAGGCAAGTTAATTAAGGGGAAGGAATTGCACGAGGCTAAGAATTCTAGAAAATGGGTATCCTAGTAGGCTTTCGTACTGCCACTCCCATCAAAAAGTTTATCTGCAAGATGAAATAGCCACTGTCAGCTTTATTCCTGAATGCGTATGTAGAGCAGAGCCTCCACTCACCTGGGCTGGACGTGTGCCACTGAGAGTTCCAGGTCATCTTGTGATCCTGACTAATAATACTTAATCTGATCCTTATAGAAAAGATTTTTAAATTAGGCAAGAAACTACAGTTCAGGGAATAGATTCATAGAGATCAGATAATTTTTTTTCATGGTAGTAAAACAAGTTATATCAAAGCATTATGCACATTCAGGACATTTGACCTCGAAACTAGTGTTCTTTACTCTTTTATGTGTTTTCCTAATAATGTGTTTGTTTGAATCCCTCCCTCCTGACAAACTACCACAATGATTATTTAAATATTTTTTTAAATGTATTTTTGTTACCTTTCAGAAAACTTCTTTCTTGGCTCTACTTGCTTAAAGAATGAAGTGCAAATTCACAGAATGGCACAAAGTAATTATTTATAAATCTGTTTTTGACTTGCCCAAGCAAAGTTACTTTGTGTATCTTCTGAAGGGTCCCAGAGTCCTTTGCCCATACCTTCATCGTAGCACTTGATTCACTGAAGAGGACTTTTGTTGACATCTGTGTCTCATATGGATGGTAAGCCCCTTGTGATCAGAGGGTCTAATTTACTCTTTGTATTCCCAGAGAAAAATAGGTGATCAATTTTAATCACCTGTTTAATCAGTACAACATAGGGAATACTACAACTTAGATATTTCAGAAATTACATGTCAAGTTTAAACATCAAAATGCATCTTGTACTAAACTTGAAAATAGCAACATATATTCTTAGGTCTGGTGCTGATTATAATCCTGAAAGACAAAATCCTGAATGCTGTAATCTCAAATGTTGGTATCCCTAAAGATCAAAATCCCTAAAGTCTAAAATCCCTGATGTCTGAAATTCCCCAAATCACAATTCCAGTATCAGGGTAATGCTGACCTTGTAAAATGAGTTTGGAAACATTCCCTTCTATTCAGGTTTTCAGAAGAGTTTGAGAAGGATTGGTGGATTCAAATCCCAAATGTTGAAATCCTAAAAGCCAAATTCTGGGGAAGGGATCAGAGCATTTTAACATTATTTCAGCATTATGCTTTACAATTTGCTCTGCTTTTCATTTTATTGTTACATCATTCCTAATTCTGGAAGTAAAAATTGTGTAAAGACTTTTAGAGAGTTAATGCATTTTATGCAGTTTTTGACTTCACAAAAGGGCATTTTCAAAATATTGACTTCGTGTGTAAGCATTGTATGTGTATGTAAAAATGTTGAAACTTCCTCAATAAATGAAGAGATGTTCTTATTTGCACATCTGCATTCGTAATAGGCATCACTCCAGATCTCAGCTCTTTGGGCGACTGCGTAAGCAGTCATGGTGCCCCATCATGGTGTTTGATCACTCTCATCAAGAGACTTAGGTTGCCCGTTGTGGTATTCCAGATGACAGCAGTTATAAAGCTGGTTGCACTCCATTCCCTACCATAGTGACATGCATTTATACATTTTGCTTTTTGACCTACTTCTTTATGAGTACAGTTTGTCTGCTCATAACTGTTACATGCATGCTATTGTCTTAGTATACCTGCTTATGCTTGCAAAAATATGTATGTTATTTTTGCCTACTTTATTGTGTAAAGTGGTCTGTGAAGTTTTCTGTCATGTTTTATATGTTTCTCAAATAAATTCTTTTTTAAATATGTAAATCAATGTCGTATAAATAATTATTTTTTTTTTTTGAAATTATATCTTTGGGATTTTTGATCTTTTAGGGTTTTAAATTTGGGGATTTTAAATCTTAATCTTTCCAGATTTCAACATTTGGGATTATGGCATTCAGACCGTGTCTTTCAAGATTATGGTCCAAACACATTAGGTCAATCCATGGAAAATGTAAAAGCTAGTTGAGAACCTAATGAGGCTCAAAATAACTTTTATTCACTTAAAGATTCTTATTGAAATGCACAGATACTTAGTGGACTTCATATTGTTAGAGAGTTCATATTTCTTTTCTTCTCAGATTAATCCCCCAATAAAATTTCATTGCTCTTGTAGGATTTATGAATCCTAACTCACTAATAATAATAATGATAATGACTCCACAGCCTAACATTTACTCAGCACCTACCACGTGCCAGACATTGTTCTTCTATGTCTGTAAAATGTATTATTATTTAATCCCTACTAAAAACAGAAAGTTCTATTATTTACTCCACTTTCTGTCTACAGCTTAGAAAAGTGAAGAAAATTGACTAAAGTCATACTTTTGTAAGGGGCTGAGCACCACCCTAAGCCCAGTGTGCATGACACCAAAACCAGTGTTTTTAACCCTATTCTGCATGGTCACTACTGCCACATACAGACTCAAACACTGCCTCACCTACATATGCCCCTTCTTTCTGACCCAGCATTAAAGTCATACTTTTGTAAGGGGCTGAGCACCACCCTAAGCCCAGTGTGCATGACACCAAAATCAGTGTTTTTAACCCTATTCTGCATGGTCACTACTGCCACATACAGACTCAAACACTGCCTCACCTACATATGCCCCTTCTTTCTGACCCAGCACCTGCATTGAATCAGTGATTCGACTTAAACTGACTAAATTTTCCAAACTTAAACTTAAGTCATATATTATAAAATAATGTGGTGAAATACATGAAATTATCCAGAATAATCCAATATAAAAGTTTTTACACCCTAATCTTTCTTCATCATATATTATAAAATAATGTGGTGAAATACATGAAATTATCCAGAATAATCCAATATAAAACTTTTTACACCCTAATCTTTCTTCCAACTTATTATAAAATAATGTGGTGAAATACATGAAATTATCCAGAATAATCCAATATAAAAGTTTTTACACCCTAATCTTTCTTCATAAAGCTTCCAACTTAAGCAATCCCCGTGTCTCTTTGTGCTGCTATAAAAAAATCCCACAAACTGGAGAATTTATAAAAGCAAGCTTTTTTCTCACAGTTCTAGAGGCTGGGAAGTCCAAGAACAAGGTGCTGGCATCTGGTGAGGGCTGCTCTCTGGTTCCAAAATGGTGCTTTGAATGCTGCATCCCACAGAGGGGAGGAACACTATGTTTTCACATGGCAGAGGGCACAAAGACAAAACAGGGGCCAAACTCCCTCGGATGAGCCCTTTCACAAAGGCATTAATCCATCCATATGCAGGTCATACCCTAAACACCACCCCAAAAGTCCCACCTCCCAACACTATTGAATTGGGGATTTAGTTACTAACACATGAATTTTGGGGAACACACTCAGACCATAGCTCTCTGTAAAAAGAAAAATGGTACCCAGCTTGTCTTGTAGGTCTTACATTTAGCCCCTTTACTCTCTAGTAAATAGTCAAACCCAACTCCAAAAGAACATGCAGTACTAATTTCCCAAATGGTCATCCAACAAAATACTGCTTTCAACCAAATGAACTCAAAAGATTTTGGGAAAATAATTCTAAAAAAATATTTTAAAGTTCTTGGTTCTAATAGCTTATTTCTGAATGCAGGTACTTTTTGCTATAGCATGCCCTAAATATAAAAAGTACAAGCTTCTCCCCCCCTTTTTCTACAAGGGATATATTGCTTCTATAACTTTGGTAAACTCACAAATTGCAATGACAACAATATTGCCTAGCATCTTAGTCCTTTTTGTGTTGCTACACTATAATACCACAGACTGGGTAATTTATAAAAAACAGAGATTTATGTCTTACAGTTTTAGAGGCTGGGAAGTCCAAGAGCATGGTGCTGGCTTCTGGTAAGTGCCTTCTTGCTATGTCATCCCACGGTGAAAGACAGAAGGGCAAGACCGTACTCATGTGAGACAGAGAGAGGAGAAGGGAGACAAACTCACCTTTTAATCAGGAACCCAATCCCAAGGTAACTAACCCACTGCTGCTTCAGTAATGGCATTAATCCACTTATGAGGGCTGAGCTCTTATGGCCTACTCATCTCATAAAAGCCCCACCTCCAAACACTGTTGCTTTGGAAATTAAGTTTTCACCACCTAAGCTTTGGGAAACAAACTCAAATCATAGTACCTAATTTGATAGTACCAGATTTTTTAAATTTAGACTGCATTTTAAGATAGATATATCTCTCCCCCCTTTGTTTTGCTTAGAAATATACAATTTGAATCTAAACCTCATTCCTACCAAATTTTATCAAGATGGAAGTTACCCTAAACACTCATATGTTTAAACCATTGCTCTGGTCTGAATGTTTGTGTCCCCCTAAAACTCATGTTGAAATTTTAACACCCAAGAAGATGGTATTAGGTGGTGGGGACTTTGGGAGATCATTAGGTCATGAGAATTAAGCCCTCATGAGTAGAATTAATGCCCCTATAAAAAAGGCCTGAGAGGCCCATCCCACTATGTGAGGACACATCGAGAAGGTGCCGTCCATGAAGCAGAAAGCAGACCCTCACCAGAACCATGAGAAATAAATTTCTGTTGTTTATAAACTACCCAGTTTTTAGTATTCTGTTATGGAAGCCCAAATGGACTAAGAAAATTATGTTAATAAATACAAAATTATTTGCTTCCTAACCATGTGTTTTTACTCATGTATCCCTGTTGTGGCCAGGCAGAGTGGTAAATGAGTGAAATTGACATTCTGTGTCACTTGACCCAAGTTATTATCCACTCCCTCGGTGAGAAGATAAAATTGCTTTGGAGGGCTAATGTGGTGTGTTAGTCTGTTTTCAAGCAGAATCAGAGTGTTTAAAATATTAAATGACCACCATCTGACCGATAAGACTCTATTCTGCTCTTAAAACTTCTGGCCAAGGAGATTCCTTTGTGTTCTTCAATATTCTTTAAAGTTAACATACACTACTTATATAACTGGCTGAAATTAAGGCCCATGATGTCCTTTTCAACAATTAGCAATTTAGCAAAGATGTAATATTACACTCATAATCTTTATATAAAATTCCTTCATAACCTATAATATAAAAATGTAATAATAAAAGAAACTAGCAATAATAATAGCCAACATTTGATGAGTGCTTGTTGTGTGCTAGGCACCATACAAAGCACTTTACATGTGTTATCTCATAAAGTATTTTTACGATAGAAAATGCTACTAGCCCTGCTTTCTAGATAGAGAAATCTAGACTGGGAGAAGTTAGGTAACTTACCAAAGGTCAAAAACACAACTCTTAGATGGAATTATGGTTCAGTCTGTGGCTCTCAGATTCTATATTCTGAATACTAAGTTACTGTTCTATACCCTTTTACAAATAAAATATACATTGAAATTTTATGACACTTCCAAAAATATTAGAGTCAGACTAATCTTGTGAGTTCAGAGGAGATCACGTTAGAATGAGAAGATAGGGATTCTTCTAATTGGTCTCCCTACTTTCTCCATTGCAAATCTGTAGTTATTGTAAACTCAACAGCCAGAATGTTCCCTTGATACATAAATCCGATCATGTCACTCCTCTGACTCAAATGCTTCCAATGTCTTCTCCTTTGGAATAAAAGCCAAAGTCCTTACACTGCCTACAAAGTTTTACACTGGCCACTTCCCATCTCCTACCACTCTCTCTCTCTCATCTCACCTACCTCCTCTCTCCTTTGCTCTGCAGAGCCTCCTTGTTGTGTTTAAACACATTCTCCCTCCTCAAGGTCTTTGAATTTTCTCTTTCCTCCTTGCGATCACATAGCTTGATCTTTCAACTCCTTGAGGATTTTTGCTCATATGTCTTTCTCAATGAGACATTTTCTGACCCACTTTTAAACTATAAGCCACCTCTGACTTTTCTTGGCACTCACTGCTGTCTTCCCACAGCCCTTACAACCATCTGCCATATTATATTTCACTTCTTATCCATCCCTCTTTGCAAGAATTGAGTTATGAGAAAAAAAATTACTTTTTGTCTATTTTGTTCATTATTGAATCCCTAGTGCCTAGAACAGTACATGGCCCATAGCAGGTGATAAATGAATACTTGAATAAATAGAAGTGAATAAATGAGTAAATGGTGCTACAAAAATCAAAATGCATGTCGTCATATCACTACTGACTATATTCTATTAGCAGACTGAGAAAAATATACATTTGAACTTTAAATTGGAAACACCCTCTACAAACCTATGCAAAAATGAACAAAGACTAACCTCAAGGAAATTTTAAATAAAAAGACAGAAAGATCTCACAAACCCACATTTTTAATTATTAAGAGGACAAATTGAAAGTTTACAGAAGAATGAAGATATGAGATAAAACCACCCAGATATCTCAAATATGAAGTGCTGCAAATAGAGTAACTAATAAAGTTAGCGACACAAAATGTCACGTTCAGAAAAATCAAGATTACAGTGTCATGGCTTCATTGTTCCTGTCAGCTGACAAGTGTAGGAAATGAAATAAAACTTAACCAGTGACACCAATGAACGGAGTGACAAGAAGACAGGAGAATAACAGCTCCACAGTAATGACTCATGCACATTTTAATTCACGCTTGCTTTTTACCAATTCCACATTAAAACCTGATAGAAAAAGATAAGACAGTGAAATGAAGCTACATAAGACCTTTATGAGCTTTTAACATGAACAGCAGAGTAATGAAAAGTCAGAAAGGAGAGTGATCCTTAAATAATTTTGAACAGTCATTAAAGCCTCACACTGCCAGAAATGGAAAAGAAGGCAAGCGAAAGAAGTAAGCTGGGGTTGACTTTTGAAGCAGCTTTATATTCCCACTTGTAGACTTGCTTTTTAACTACCTTTCCTTGGCACCCAAACCAGCCAAACTTTGTGAACTGGGTTCTCACCAGATGGAGTGTTCTCAAGTTCCTCTATACTACTATCTTCTCCAAGCATCATTGGAAACGGAGAAAAAAAAATTCCAAAATCTCAGCAGAGGGAACTATTCTTTTTATGTTGGCAGTGATGTGCAGCTCTTTGGCAGGCAGCACCATTAGTTAACATTGTTAGCACTTTGGAATTGTCTGACTTTTGTCATGTGTTTAAGCTGATTAGCCCCCTGGGTGACTTTGGCTTCCAAGACAGCATTTCTTTTGACAGCTTGCTGAGGGTACAGATGTCTGGACAACAGATAAAGTTCTTAACCCTTATCTCTCATTTGGTTTCTGCTCAACTATTTTAATAGCATCTGCAGACTAATGAACAGAAAGCAATGGTTTATAATGTTTTAAGATGTTCACATATGGGCTAACTACTATTTGCTATGATGAATTTGCATCAGTCTCCACACAGTAAAATGTGACCCCCTTCACTCTCTGACTCCTTTCACCTGCTAAGCTCTGTAGATTCTCTCTCTGCAATCCTAAATCTGCTCCAGCCTTTTCTTTTCCAGTGCTACTTTTCTTTCTCCATCTCTATTATTTATGACTAGAGAGGGACCTAGTCTTCTACTTCATCCCTCGTGATATAAGCTCCTCTCCCACTTTATATTCTATTTCCCTGTGCATGGTCAATGTTCCATCCAAACTGAAATACTTTTTATTTCCTAGTTATGCCCAGTGAGTTCCAGGATCTTTGCCTTTGTTCATGATATATTCACCCCTTTTATTATTACATAATTCCTTTTTCAAAATCAGTGTTTTAGTCACTGCTAGCCATTGTGATTTATCTATTTCACCCTCATAATTTAACTAATTTTAACATATCTACTCTTAGTTCTGTTTCTGAAACACCTTAAATTATTTTCTATATATGTTGTCCATCAAAACAACCCTATATGCTGCTAACAAAATTCATCTTCCTGAAGGACAAATCCTGACTGGTTATAAAATAAAATTCCAACCCACATTTGCAAAGGATTTAATCGCTGTAATAAACTCCTTATTTCCATAATACTTTTGGTGGCCTTGTTTTCCTGACTGAACTATGACTGATATGATAACCAACGTTTAAAAGCACGTACTCTTTGACCAAATTATTTTCTTTTTATTTATTTATTATAAAAAACATTCACTCATGTACATAAAGAAAGTGGATAGCATTGCTCAATGTTTCACTGCAGTGGCAAAAATCAGAAAACATTAAAATATTAATCAATAATGAGGTGTTAAATATATTATGAAACAATCTTATTCCATGGAATTCTATACAGCAATCATAATATGTCTAGGTCTGTCAGTGACAGTCATTGAAATTGAAAGTTTGTCAATATATGCTGTAAATGAAAAATAGCAAGTTGCAAAATTACATACAATGTGATACAACACTTAATAGAAACAAATGAATTTGAAAAAGTATGGAAATATTTGCCATAAAGTGTTACTTCTTGAGAAGGATATGTATTTGAGCATTGGGGATGAAGGGACTGTTTGTTTTTATTCATTTTATCTTTGTATTGTTTAAATTTTTTCAGAAAGAATATATTTATATGTTATGATAGCAAGTTGCAAAATTACATACAATGTGATACAACACTTAATAGAAACAAATGAATTTGAGAAAGTATGGAAATATTTGCCATAAAGTGTTACTTCTTGAGAAGGATATGTGTTTGAGCATTGGGGATGAAGGGACTGTTTGTTTTTATTCATTTTATCTTTGTATTGTTTAAATTTTTTCAGAAAGAATATATTTATATGTTATGCACTTATTTTACTTTATTTATTTTTATAATTGGTTATGAATATTCATGGAATACAAAGCTGATTGTCACCACTCGTGCCCAAGATGTGATGGTCAGATCCATACTGGCAGCATGCCCATTACCACAAATTGTGATTGTACCCCGTGTCCCCCACCCAATTATCCCAACCTGCCTTCCCATCCTCTTTTCCCCCACTCCAGTCTGTATCCCTAGGTATGTTCTCTCCCTCTGCAAGTCCAATGCACCACTGTGGTCTTTCTTGCCTTCCTTCTTTCTCTCTTAGTTCCCACTTATGAGTGAGGACATGTGGTATTCATCCCTCTGTATGCACTTATTTTTTAAAAAATATAGAATGGCAAATATCGGCTTCACAGTTTATTGCATAATGGTAGCCTGATATGTTATTATTCGTGGTTGTTTATTTTTTACTTCACAACCACATCAGAGCAAACAGCTTGAGGACTCTCCTAGAATGCTAATGTAATTTTATGGAGTGCTAGCAAAAGCAGAAAGATTCTCTCAAGCTGGGATGGTCAGAGTCCTGTGAAGGGTATAATCTTCAATTTGGGGAACCATATTTCATAAGGGAAATTAATAATAAATGTGAATCTGAAGTAAAATAATTAGGATATAGAATCCATGAAATATTAAACATCATAAACACTGAGGATATTCACAATGAACTACATCACTTAGGAATATGTTAACCTGATATCAGCAAACTACTTGCTTAAGCAAACTTCTCATATAACGAGATACTACCTGGTAGGCACCTTCAGGATGGGTAATTTAAGCCAGCTGTCTATGACTATCTCATGTTTTCCCTTAGTAGTTGCAAAATGACTTCAAGAATCATATGCTTTCATGGAAATATTAAAGGCCAGGATGAAGGAAGGGATGGATCATTATTCCCGCATCATTGGTTAAGTGTCATCAAGCATAACCTCCACCTGTCCACCTATCAGCCACTGTGGAGAGAAAATGGCCACATGGTGACACCATATGAACTCATAACCTCTAATAGCCATTCCAACCCTAAGATACCATACTCTCCAAATACCTCCTCAAATGAGCCTAATCAACACGGAAGAAGCAACCCACCAGCACTATTAGAAAAGTAGAATACAACTTTATTTTTAAAGAACCAAAGTCCAAAATTTGAAGTCAGGTTACCTAGTTAGTAAAAGAAAAAAAATAGCAAGTTATATACTGTCATAGAAACAAAAAATTATACCTATTTACTAAGCCACCTGTAATAATGGTGTCATATTCAAAGTAGGGAAAAAATAGTCATTCCATGTGGTTACAAATATTATTTGGAAATAAGAAAATTGTTAAAGACTTCCCATGTAAAATTTTTAAGTACTAATCTAAATGCAAAGTTATTATACACTGAGATATAAAGCACATCCTCATAAGGTAAAAAATTTATTGCAGTAAGAACACAGCAAGACACCTACACTTTTAACAAATTAAGTGCACAATACAGTATTGCTAACTATACTTACAGGTATACAGTGAATCCATAGAACATATTCATCTTGCTATTACTTTAGATTCTCATCTTTAAAATTTAGTACCATATTCCCAGATTCTTTTGTTTCTCTAGGTGCTCGGCCAATTCCTTTCTATCGCCACTACCTGCTAGTCAGCCTCCTGTATGTAGCTCATTATTATTTCCAATTAGTATCCACTGAGAAGATGGATTTGGGAGCTAGACGGTGATTATGCCATAGTAATTTACAAAGATCTTCTTAAAATTGGTCCATTTTANATTTACTAAGCCACCTGTAATAATGGTGTCATATTCAAAGTAGGGAAAAAATAGTCATTCCGTGTGGTTACAAATATTATTTGGAAATAAGAAAATTGTTAAAGACTTCCCATGTAAAATTTTTAAGTACTAATCTAAATGCAAAGTTATTATACACTGAGATATAAAGCACATCCTCATAAGGTAAAAAATTTATTGCAGTAAGAACACAGCAAGACAGCTACACTTTTAACAAATTAAGTGCACAATACAGTATTGCTAACTATACTTACAGTTATACAGTGAATCCATAGAACATATTCATCTTGCTATTACTTTAGATTCTCATCTTTAAAATCCTACACTTTTAACAAATTAAGTGCACAATACAGTATTGCTAACTATACTTACAGGTATACAGTGAATCCATAGAACATATTCATCTTGCTATTACTTTAGATTCTCATCTTTAAAATTTAGTACCATATTCCCAGATTCTTTTGTTTCTCTAGGTGCTCGGCCAATTCCTTTCTATCGCCACTACCTGCTAGTCAGCCTCCTGTATGTAGCTCATTATTATTTCCAATTAGTATCCACTGAGAAGATGGATTTGGGAGCTAGACGGTGATTATGCCATAGTAATTTACAAAGATCTTCTTAAAATTGGTCCATTTTACACATACTAATGGTAAGCCCACTGATTTTTATGCTACCCATTATTACTAAACCTGCAGAAAAGCTGCACGGGGTTCAGCCTTACCAATGATGAAAAGGCAGATGAAAGCAACTGTTTATCAAATCTCAACATCTAGTTTTATTTACTAATTTTTACTAAGCAGTAAGAACTGGCTATTACATTGACTCACTATCCTTCACTTTACCAAACTTTCAAGGCTATTTAATAGTTTCTTCATTATTTCCTGATCAATTTTCAATCCAATTATTAGATTTATGCTGCACTATCACCATGTCTTAAATCCAAAATGCTATGTTTATTTCTTTTTAATCTCTCTATTGACATAGGCATTGTCTATTAGTTGTAAATTGTCGTGCAATTTCTCACACATTCTTTATGAAGTTTGATCAACTTTCAGCTAAAAAAAATAAGGACACATCTGTCTCATAGACATTAACAGTAATCAACAGCTAGCCTATGACAATGGGCTTGATTCAAATGAAATGTCTGAATAATAAATGGAGGAGAATACGTAGAGATGAAAACCATTTTTTGATATCTAATTTAGGGCCTGCTAACAAAGTATGATTCATATCATAATTTTAATTTTTAAAATTAAATGAATTTTGTTCAGTTTCACAGACTTTACCCAAAACTCCCTATTGCTAAATATACCTTTGCTCTTGAGTTTTCATTGTTAAGTCAAAATTGGGTTCAGGGCATGAAATGACTTTGGATACCAACCACCCAGAATTAGGCCAAACTTCCGAGGTTGAGGACACAGTCCTCCACAGATTGACATTACTTTAGATTCCAGATACAAGTTTGGGGGTCCCCGTGCCATCTCCACTCTTACCTGCTTGCTACAAATTCAGGAGTCCCACTATCCCCTCAATTTGGATAATTCACCAGACCAACTCACAGAACTCATGAAAGCACTGTACTAATGATTACAGTTTTATTATTGCAAAAGTATAGAAACCAGAACCAACAACAGAGACAGATGCATAGAGTGAGGTCTGAGCAGGTTCTAAACATGAAGCTTTCATTATCTCCAGAGATGCATTATCCTCCTGGCACACAGATGTGTGACAATATGCAGAGTACTGCCAACCAAGGAAGTTCACCTGAACTTGGTGTTCAGACATTTTATTGAGTTTTATTATGTAAGCAAAATTGATTGAATCACTTGCCACCTGGTTGAACTCAATCTCCACCCACCCCCTCTTCTGAGAGGTAGGGCTAATAGCACCTCACTTAAAGTCTCAACTCTAATCACATGGCCAGCTCTCATCCTGTGTTATCTCATTAGCATAAATTATCTAGGGGTTCACCAGGAGTTACCTCATTAGCGTAAACTATCAAGTATGGTTTAAAAAGCCTACCATAAATAACAAAGACCCTCCTATCCCTCAGGAAATTCTAAGAGTTTAGAAACTACCTCTCATGAACTTGGGACAAAGTCCAGGAAAATTCTTTATTCTAAGGGTATAGAGATTATTTCTCAGGAACCAGAGACAAAGGCCAGCCAGATTCTTCATTACAAAGAGCAGAAAATAAAACAGAGANCAGAAGTTGGTTTTATAGACAGAAGGGATGAAAAAAGAAGTAAGAAGAACAAAAAGTGGATAGATCATTTCAACCTTATTCTTCTTGTAAGGAAGGAACAGGGAAACAGAACAATAGAGAAATAACTATTGTTTAATATCATGTTACTTCAGGTTACTTTTTTTGGTAAGGATTAAAGCAGAGAGAACTTCATTACCATGCTGATTGAGACTAGCCTGTTGGGGAAATACGGGGAAATAAGGCTGTTGTTCTCTCTCTCTCCTGATTTCTTGGAAAGCCACAAAACAACTCAGTTTTGATTTTGTGACCTGGGACCTCAGCATGAGTGAGTCCATTTTGACTTTTGGTCCAGTTTGTTGGGGCCTAGTGCAAGAGCTCAGTCTTGAATAATGACTTCCTATAATTTTTATTTAATACCAAGCAAGGCTTGTCTGTTTGGATTTTTCTTGGTCTATGTGGAATTTCTTTCTCCCTGATATATGGCAGGAACCCTCTGGAACAAGGGTCATATGACCTACTATCAAACTTGGTAGGTCAGAGAATTTCTTCATGGCCAGCTTTATGACTCACCTTGGGGAAGAGGAATTCTAGTTTCTATGGCCTCACTTGGGGGAAGAAGAAGAGAAGGAGAAAGAAGGACAGGAGAAGGTCAGAAAAATCTTGCTTCTGAGTCCATTTCCTTTAGTTCAAAGTATTCAGCGTGCCAAGGCACCACACTTTGGGGACCCCAATAAGCTTTATGTTTTCTGAGCCCCAATAAGCTTATGTAGAAAAATGCTCTTGATAGCTAGGCTGGAAAGCCAACAAATAATTTATGTACCTTTTTATTGGAATACCCGTATTTTGAAATGAACCCAAGAACTGAAAAGTTTATAAAACTCCAATATTAAACCACCTAAAAAACAGACTAAAACTGAAATAAAGTATGTTAAAATGACTTTTCTATTGTAATCTAGTCACATTAAGGGAAGTAAATCTGAGAGGTAGGGCTAATAGCACCTCACTTAAAGTCTCAACTCTAATCACATGGCCAGCTCTCATCCTGTGTTATCTCATTAGCATAAATTATCTAGGGGTTCACCAGGAGTTACCTCATTAGCGTAAACTATCAAGTATGGTTTAAAAAGCCTACCATAAATAACAAAGACCCTCCTATCCCTCAGGAAATTCTAAGAGTTTAGAAACTACCTCTCATGAACTTGGGACAAAGTCCAGGAAAATTCTTTATTCTAAGGGTATAGAGATTATTTCTCAGGAACCAGAGACAAAGGCCAGCCAGATTCTTCATTACAAAGAGCAGAAAATAAAACAGAGAAAGATTTTGTTATGCACATGTTCTCTATGTCATACAAAATCCAAGATTTCTTAGGCCAATGGAGGAAACTGTCAGTATAGCACACTGAAAATAGTAAAAGAGACTTGATGTTTGACACTGATTACTCTTTTTCTTATATCCCCCATCCTCCAATAGCCAGTAGCTCAGTTGGAAGGCGTGTGTAGAAAAAAAGAAGGCTTGTGTCCAACATGCATCCATCAGTTGGAAAACCAGCAGGGCAAAACATTAGACCACCATCTGTAGACCAAAAAACAGCTTCTTTCTACTGACTTACTCAAACCTAACTGTTTTCAGGACATATGCTTTGATAAACTAAATATTTCTCTTACTGTGTCAATAGACTATGTTTTTACCCTAATTGTGGAACAGACCTCTACTTTTTTTAGTTTTGGTTTTTTTACGATGTATTTTCTTCTCACTTTATGTAAACATTTGAAGCATGCCTTTCCTAGACATAACAACCCCTTTCCCCTGACAGAATAGTCCCAAAGAAACACCATCAAAAAAACTAGAAAAAAAAAATATTCAAATAGAAAATATACAATTTAATGAAAATATGCTTTCACTATTTTTTTCAGAAACATCATAGAGTGTGGCTTTGCATACAGTATGTTGTTTCCTAAAAGTATACCCTACATTTTGGACAGAGCTTTCAATATGACCTAGATATTGAAAACTTTGGAGATTAGCTTGTAGCAGAAAAGTGTGATACATTTTCTCACCCATCATAAGGGTCACAGCCAACACTGCTGTAACAAAAGACAGGTTAACAAGAGAAAAGCATAACAAATTTATTTAATCAAAGTTTTACATGACACGAGAGCCTTCAGAAATGAAGACCCAAAGACTCGAGCTGTGTAGTTTTATGCTTATGGTCGGTGCAGAATAGACAGCCATTGAACAAAATGTGATTGAACAAAAGGGTTATGACCAAATGAGAGAGGGGAAATCTATGTTAAAAGACAAAATTACAACAAACTTAGTTTAAAGATTTTAGTAGGCTTTATTTGCAATTCTAGAGTCAGGCAATGTTTTATTCTATAAAGTAGAATAAATATTCGAATGAGCCAAGCAGAAGTTGGTTTTATAGACAGAAGGGATGAAAAAAGAAGTAAGAAGAACAAAAAGTGGATAGATCATTTCAACCTTATTCTTCTTGTAAGGAAGGAACAGGGAAACAGAACAATAGAGAAATAACTATTGTTTAATATCATGTTACTTCAGGTTACTTTTTTTGGTAAGGATTAAAGCAGAGAGAACTTCATTACCATGCTGAGACTAGCCTGTTGGGGAAATAAGGCTGTTGTTCTCTCTCTCTCCTGATTTCTTGGAAAGCCACAAAACAACTCAGTTTTGATTTTGTGACCTGGGACCTCAGCATGAGTGAGTCCATTTTGACTTTTGGTCCAGTTTGTTGGGGCCTAGTGCAAGAGCTCAGTCTTAAATAATGACTTCCTATAATTTTTATTTAATACCAAGCAAGGTCTGTCTGTTTGGATTTTTCTTGGTCTATGTGGAATTTCTTTCTCCCTGATATATGGCAGGAACCCTCTGGAACAAGGGTCATATGACCTACTATCAAACTTGGTAGGTCAGAGAATTTCTTCATGGCCAGCTTTATGACTCACCTTGGGGAAGAGGAATTCTAGTTTCTATGGCCTCACTTGGGGGAGGAAGAAGAGAAGGAGAAAGAAGGACAGGAGAAGGTCAGAAAAATCTTGCTTCTGAGTCCATTTCCTTTAGTTCAAAGTATTCAGCGTG
>NW_007732994.1:43660-62600 GCF_000696425.1 Galeopterus variegatus | reverse complement strand
TTCTTTTTACTGTGAATGACAGAGCTCTCCATTGTCACATTGAACTCCCTTGTGCAGTAGATTAGCAAAATGAAAGCAAACATTATTTGGAACTGTAAGTCATGCAAAATTCGGCAGCTCCAATTAGCATTTGAATAATAAATTGAAATGAGCCCAACAAATAACATGTTTGAAACAGACTAGTAGTGGAAAATATATACTTAAAAATATTACTATCCAAGGTGGCAGGCAAGGGATACAAATGAACATTGGAGTTGAGCATAAAACTTTCCATTATTTGATTCATCTATATCTATGGAAACTTACAAATGGTTTACGATTTCCATTTCCTGAATTGAATCACACAACAGGAACTTACCAAAGATACCCATTAATATTGACAATACATTCCATTGCTAAAATAATTAATAGAATGGTACAAAACAGCAAGTTCTAAATTCCTAGGGATCTCCAGGATGACTTATTTTCCAAAGTCTACATTAAAGACAAAGAAGACATAAAATATAGAGTATTCAGGGAAGATTTAGTTTATTTGTTTGTTCACAGATTCAGTTTTCACAACTTTTATTGAGTATCTACTGCTTTTGAGCCCTTTGGTAAAATCTTAAGATAAAAAGATAAACATAAAGTATTTTTAAAGGATCTCACAAGTCAGTGAAGAAGATACCATGCAGAGAGATAGTCCTGTATGGAGTTATGTCCACAGAAAATATGTATAAGGCTATAAAGAGGGACACTAAACTCTGGTAGTCTGTAACACCTAAACCAAGTCTCTAAAGGATGAATAAATGTTAAAATGTGATCGGTTTGTGATCAGCATAAGAAAAAAGATTCACAATGTAATTTAAAGTATTCATCATTAGGATACTGAGTCAGACACACATCTAATGTTTATGATAAAAGGTGTTAAGAAAACAAACTTATTTCATCTTCGTTTTGTTGGCTCTGAAGATCTGATGGCTTTGATTGACCATTGACCTATAATAGCTTCCCTTTTCTCATTTACTGCTCAGTTGTTTGAGTTAGAATACCTGAATATGTAAGTCTGATTCTTGACCCTCACCCAGGTTAGAGCCCCCCTCACCCCCCAACCCCAGTAAACAAGCAATGTTGGGAAAGGTAAAACAAAGCCTCAGGCTTCTTGTGGTCTATCATGTAATGTGAACGTGCTACAGATTTTTGGCAAGAGGCCCCAAAGAAGGTTGTTAAGGAACCCCTTGAGATTTTAGAGGACAAAATAAGGATCTTTTAAAGGTTATATGTGATTTTCACACTTTATTCTCCCAATCTTACGAAAGTGAATTTTTACCTTTTGAGACTGAGAGATATAACAAAGAAGTGAGAGTGAACTTGAAAAGTTTTTGCAGTTTGATAGACTATAAAATATTTGAAAATAGCTTTTTCTCAGAATTAAGTTTGGCCTAGGGTATCATCTGATATGCAACTTCTGTTGCAAGTCCAATTAAATTGCCAAAACTTCTGGCAGGGCAAATTCCCTTTTTCTTATATTTTCAGGTTACATGTGCCAGAAGAAGACTGAAAGTCTTATAAAGCTCTCAGGTTTTGGAGGAGAAAGAAAACAAACAAACAAAAAAAAACCCCCACTCGTTATAGCTACTTTAGAAAATTTCTCACTTCTTATCGGCATTTAGAGGCTCTTCTGGTTAATATGAAAATATGTTCCTTCCACCAGGAGTGTGTGGTACTTATCAGAGATTTAAAAAATAAGGCATCTTTAAAAATAAAAAACACCCATTATCACAACACAATTTTGAAGTATGCTAATAAACGAATGCCAGACACACACACACACACACACAGAGACACACACATACACACACACACACACACACACTCTTCCCTGAATTTCACATCCCAGGTAACTATCAATAGTAAGGTGAGACACACACATACACACACACACACACACTCTTCCCTGAATTTCACATCCCAGGTAACTATCAATAGTAAGGTGCAAATCCTTCCAGAATATTGTCCACTTCATGCAGGCATACCTAATTTTTAAAAAGAGACTTTATATTTTACAGCAGTTTTATGATTACAGCAAAATTGAGAGGAAGATACATAGGGTTTCTGTATACCTCCTATCCCATATACAAATAGCTTATCTCACCATCAACATCCCACACCAGAGTTAACATTTGTTACAATCCACAAACATACGCTCAAATATTATCGTCACCCCAAATCCATAGTTTACATTAGATTCACACTTGATGTTGTATATTCTACAGATTTTCAGGCAAATGCATAATGACACATAGCCATTATTATAGTAGACATAAACTTTTAACAAATATTTTCATATTTTACATACTTACTTGAAACTTTCTTTTTTACCAAATACCTTTCTCTTCAGGTCCATATTGTATCTATATTACTTTTTGGTGATAGAAATGATGTCTCATAAACATATGTACGCTAATTTATTTAAAAATACTTCATTGATAGACATTGTTTTTATTTTATTTTTATCAAGGGTTAAACAAGGGTATGAACATCCTTGTTTATATAGATTGTCATTTCATGTAGAAAGTTCTAAAGATCATATTCATGAAGTCTAGGAAGTGTAGAAGAAAGATCTCAGTCTTTGAAATCCTAAAAACATTTCTTTTTATTATAGTTACATCATTTGCAATTTAAACAACTTTGACCAAGTAGAACCATAGATTTATCAACAGTAAATCAATCCCCTCACAGATTGTACAGATAGAATAAAATATGCAAAATTTCTTTTGAGAACTAAAAAATATGTACATGTTTTTATTGTTCAAGGTTTTGTGCAGTCAGGAGATTATCGACTTGGTCAGCCATTATTACTTCTCTGAAGCAGGGCCATTCATTGAAATTCACACCCAAACGAGCTGGGGTTGGGCACAGAGCACTGAGAAGAGGATGCCAGTGAGCTAGACAGCCCTCCAAATGAATTTCAGAAAATCCTGGTGAAAAAGGCTACTGGGGCTTCTAAAGCAGGTGCAGGAACTAGGGTCTGTGCTTCTCTTATGAAGGCCTGGGTCAGCCCTGGCCTGAAAGCAGAGCAGGCAGCAGGAAGCATTAGGTCTTCCCCTTGCGTTGTCCTGGAAGCAGAAGCTACCAAGGTGAACCCAGACCCTGTAGGCTTCATCCTGAAGGAGCAGGAGATTTACAGAGACCTACCAACCTTTTTCGTGTGTCAACCAAATTATTAAAGTAGAAAACTCATTCTGGAAATTTAAGAGTTTCCCTCCTAAAAGTAAGGATTGGGCAAATTGCAAACAGGTTTTGTCATATCTGGTCTCCGAAGAATGGAGAGAAACAGGCCGCCTCTGTTGAAAAGGCACACACATACTAATTCAGGCAATGTGTGTGGTTCATGTGGAGGAGATAGAAACTTCATAAATTGGAACCTGCATGGGCTTCACTGCTCTAGAGGGAACCATCCCTCTCCATTGGCACACTCCTCCATCTTCCTCCATCTCAGGGGTATTAGGAAGAGATCTTTGGAGCTTATCGTGAAGGCTCCCATTTCCCTCTCCCCAAGAGAGCAGGAGCATCTTCGCTGATGGGTGGACTGTGGCGTGGAGCACAGAGCCATCAACGCCAGTTCACAGACACCTCACCCCACTTGGAATCCAGTTCTCCACACTAGCAGCCACCTGTGCAGGTGGGAAGGGAGACTAGCCTTTCTGCCTATTACTAGGGGAGTGAATCAGTCCATGGAAAGGAAGCAGATGCATGCTGAGCAAACAGATTCTATCTTTGGCTCCAAGGAGAATAATGGGAGTCAGATGCTGCTTATTCCATAGCAACCTCCTCCCTGAAGGATGGCCCATGCTGGAGAGGAGATGGACATTTCTGTCTGTCCCAACTGCCAGCTTGGGCTCCTCAGAGCCACCAGGACTTATCTTTCCTTAGGTAGGAAAAATCAAGGCCTTGAGTTCCCTGTGGGCTTTTTCTTCAGAGTCAACTCATCATTAATCTTAGATTAATTATTCAAGTTAAATTGAACCCAGCAATAAGAAATTTATATAACTTTTAAAAAACTATAAACTGGGAGGCTTCTTTCCTATCTAGAATAAAATAATATGAAGAATCCTAAATAGCACCATGAAATGTTCTCAATAATCTGGAAACAAACATGCCAAACTAACCCTTTTGCAAACAATATTTTACATAGAAATTCGAGTGGCTTTGTTGAAAGTATACATGTAATTAGCATCAGTCTTTATCAGACAGAAATTTAATAAAATTATTTTTCTTCCTGATAGACATAGTAGTCCTTATATTGCAGAGCCAACCATCTGTTGTGACATTAACATTTTGAGGATTTTTTAAAGAGCATATTTACAAAATTATCATATATGCTGTTAAAATTGAAGCCAATTATAGCTTTTAAATGCATCAAATCTGATGTTTATAATGGCCTAAAGGAAGCCCCAAGCCATCTCTACATGCCAAATAGTCTAAAGCAGTGGTTCCTAATACAAACTAATCAAGAACTGTCACAGGAGTTTACACCATCTGGCATCACATAAAACCTAATGTTCACTTAATGTTGAAGTTTAGGGGTTTCATCCTCTCTGTGTTTAATCATCTTGGGATTCTACAGAAGTGCCCAACAGCAAAAACTGATACACACACTGCAACACATGGAGTATGTCTAAAATAAGTGAAGCCATTCACATATATTTTTTTACGTTATTAATTGTTAAGATTACTATGGTCGCTATACATTCTTCTGCATGATATCGATCACATAGTGATGTCTCTGAAAACTCTAATGATGAGTGTTGTGTTCCCACAACCAGTTTTGTTAGCCGTTGCAAAGGCTCCTTTGAAAATGGTTCATCAGTGTCTGTGGAATGACCAAGAGAGAAGCCATCAGAATAAACTGAGGACTGGTTCACCAAGGTTCTTAACAAGAATCTGCAAACTAACATGGGAACTCAATTCTATTTCACCAAGATTCAGACATCACACTGATTGCAAAAGTCATAAATGTAATTTCTGGAGCAATAGGAAAATTAAAAAATAAGTCTAATCATCTTACAAAAAGTCCTTTTATTAGTTAATAGTAAAATATACCAATCAGTTTGTTGGTATTAGAGATACTGTTTAGACAAGATTCCATCATGCCTGTATTTAAAATCATCTATAAATCTTTCAGTAAAATAGATGCTTGAGGTTTTTATCCCCTACCTTTCTGATTTAAGCAGGAGATTCTTAAGTAAATACATAACTTAAGTGGAGCCATATCTGCAGCCCAGGCTTATCATCAGTTGATAATTACTAAGGTGGCAATATCATGGATGATAAAACAACTCATTCATTCAGCAATACCTCAATTTCAGCATCATCCCTTTGCTAACAATATTGACAGTAGAAGTTCCTAGGGTACCAGGATTCAAAATATATGCCAAAATATTTTAATCACTGGCTTAATAGAGGGCAAACTTATTTAAAACTTATGTAAAAGTGTTAAAAAGCTGTGCTTGGTTACCAGAGTTTTTAAAAATGGGTAATTGTACCTTTCAGCATTGCTTTCTGATGCTAACACACAGATGCTATTGGGTTCACCCAGCAAAAGGAAACTCTGATGAAAGTTTCAAAATGAGAGTAGGCACTCCAAGCCTTCCCAAATTTACACAATTTCTACCATTATTTTCTTCCTTTGAGGATCATGATAGCAAAGCTGTTTTATTGATATTGACATTATGAGAGAATGCCAAAACATCAAGCAGGTATTGACATTCAGTACATGGGTAGAAACTACTGGTACATTGAAATGAATATGATGCACTATTTCATTTTGATTTTTCTTTTGGTGCAAGAGAGGCATTCAACCAAAAATTGTTCAGTGACACCAGTTTGCATTCCACTAAAAAAAAATGATATCTACAGAAGAGAATTATACAACAGTTGTCAAGAGCTCTCTTTATTAAGGAATTAAGAATTTCCACGGTCAGATCCACAACTCAGCCTCTGCCGTCAGTATGAACTGCAAGCCTCTTTGTGATTTATTTTCTCATCTCCTCACCGTGTCACTCCCCATACACTGCTGGAGTTTACGGCCCTGTACTCATGACCATGTGCTCTTCCCCATGGTCATGGGGAAGAGCAGTCTCTAATGTTTAGAGGGGACTGGAAGAACAGTCTCTAATGTTTAACCCTGATTCTTCTACCATGGCTATTTCCAGATTATGCTGTGGCAACTTCCTTAGAAGTTGTAATTTATCACTTCAGCTTATTAAATTACATAGTTAACTGCATGAAACCCTAGATGGACAACTATCTTTGAGAGTATATACAGTAAGAAAATTTCAAAATTTTTTTTGCTATTGACAAGGGGTCGATATAAATCGTATTTCAAAAATCACTTATTTTATTTTAAAAATTAAGTTGTTATAAAAATTAATGGTCATAAAATGCTATAATTGTTACACTATATAGAAAATTACATTACATTATAATGTTGTTTGTGCAAAAATTATGTCATAATTATTATTGACATATAAGAACTATAGTATGTGTCCAGATTTGATATAACAAGTTATCTAGTCCCTGTCTCTATGTATGAAATAGGTAAAAAGCCTTGATGAAAAATCCATGTTGATTTGGAAAGACCATTACAAAAAAACTTGTGAAGTCCACTAAATATTCTATAGTTTTCTACACACCATTATTTCTAATAGCACTACTTTTACTACAAATAAAATAAGGATTTTTTAACAGGAAATCTTACCTGGGCTATCGCCATCAAACCTCATTTGCCAAGAGCCGTCCACAAAGGCAAAGCACATTGTTAGATGAAATAAATAATCAAGAATCATATTTTTCCCCTCTTAACGTGTAGTTCTTTGTTCAGTTATCCTAATCAGTCTTACTGATTTATTAATCAAGGGATACTTCAATATGTGTCTCATTAATCTTTACCCAAACTAACCTGTCTTTAGAATATTATATATATTAAACATCTATCACTAAATATCTAACACATATACATATGTGTTTATGTGTATGTCTGCCTTCATCTTCTTGTTGTAATCATTTTTACCACAAGATTTAATCCACAAGGACTGATGGAGCTGGATTAAGGTAAACATCTGTGTCCGTGATACAACTGTTGCTGTCTTACCTGTAAGTACCATATAAGTACCAATGTACTTATGGGCTATTTTAGAAAATTCTTGTTAATCAACCATGAAAAAATTACTCCAATGATTTATTTCTTAATAACAACAGGGCCATTTAATGGATCTCTTTTAGAAGATTTGACATCAATTATTTTTATAATATTGTTTGAGAATTAGCCAAGACCCAAAAGGGAAGGAAACATAAAAGGTAGGAAACATGAAGAGGGATGACCAGGTAGCATTATGTCCAGTATGACAGAAACAACTTCTCAGAATCATACCTATGCTTTCCATTTTTGGTTTGCTGTAAATTTTATATGCTTAAAGAATTGGATAGAGTTGGTTGGTATAAAGGACTTTATTAAATCTAAAGAGGCCTCCTTTTCCTTGACTGTTTTGTTGTCACAAACCCATGATATCATAATGTTGTAATGCAAAAACATTGTTTGTAATATTCTTGAAGCATATTTAGTGGGGAAGAGACAAGAAAATCAATAGTACTTTCACCTATTAGATTTGAAGATGTTATATCTCTTTTAAAAGTCAATTAAAAATGTATTAGCATAGATCCTGTGGCTATTTCCAAAAGGAAATGTTAAAAAAAAAGACAGAAGTCATATAATTGTTGTGGTTGTGTTTTAAGAATTGTTAAGATTAAATGAAAAAGGTCTTGTCTAAGTGGTCCCATTAAAAATTGTGCCAGATTTCCAGCCAAATAAAAGAGAAGAAAATACTTATCCGATCTGAATGGAAACACAAACCTTTAAAAACCACTAGGTAAAAGCATAGCTGGTTTTTGAGTTAGGCATTTCGAGCAATGCATTAAAACCTGAACCACTAAATTTGTTGATGACATAAACAAAGCACCTTCAAAAGTGCTCTGTACCTACCAGGCATCCAAGAGATCTGAATGGAAACACAAACCTTTAAAAACCACTAGGTAAAAGCATAGCTGGTTTTTGAGTTAGGCATTTCGAGCAATTCATTAAAACCTGAACCACTAGATTTGTTGATGACATAAACAAAGCACCTTCAAAAGTGCTCTGTACCTACCAGGCATCCAAGAATTATCTTTGCCACACAGGATTAGAAGTTTGGGCAAGTCTTTAATTTGGTTTTAAAAAATGAAAGTAAAGGTCACTTGGTGAGAGTGCATGTAGATTTTACCTTTTTGGAAAGCAATTTAATTATATTTATTTTAAAACATAAAGCTTTTAAAATGTTCATTCACTTTGTTTTTGTTTGGGTTCTCCCAAAAGCATAGGAGAGAAAGAAAAAAAGAAAACAACAACAACAACAAAAACACTGAGACTAAATTTAGGCAAAAATTGGTGTATGATTTTGGGAAGTTGAGCAGGGAAGCAGCAGAAGCCAATAAATAAAAGGTGAGCTGATGAACAGGTTGGCTACCTCTACAGATAGCTGGGGCTCAATCTTGTCGGGGACATCTGAGAGACTGTGAAATGGATCTCACGATTGTACCACTGAGAGTTGATGAAGTTGGCAGATTTATCCACTGTCATTCCTTGTTGATTTCAGGGACAATCCAAGGACATGAAGTTTCTGATCCATCTCACCCTAGGACGCCAAGTAGATCAGCTGCAGCGTTCTGAGAATACTCTCAGGCAGAGAGACTCCTAGGCAGGGAAGCATCAGGCAACTGCACTCACGGTAATCGTATGCAGGTACATACAATTGCATATGTGCAATTGTATGCACGTGAGCCAGGAAATCACATGCAGAAATGCATTCTTCCATCATGCTTCTCACAGTGAGTAGAGGAATACTAGCAGCAGAATTTCTAAAAGGTTTTGTTGCATGCACATGATTACATAAGAAACCAGTGAATTTTTGTTTAATGTTTGATTCTATCAAAAAGCCATCTTCTCTCACAAACAATTCAAATGTCAATTGAAATTATGGTCTTTTAAATAATTTGTTTTAAAAATATATAGCTATAATCACAATACATTCTGTTATCATTAGATGCATGAAAATATGGCTAAATTAGTATTCTTAGGAGACTGGACCTACATAGGCTTACCAGATATGGCACATGAATATATAGAACACCCCATGTGTTAGTTTCCAAGGCTTATCACTAAAAAGTACCACAAATTTGGTAGCTTAAAATAAGAGAAATTCATTCTCTCACAGTTCTGGAGACTAAAAATTTCAAATCAGTATGTCAACAGGGTCATGCTCTCTGTCAAGTCTCTAGGGAAGGATTCTTCCTTGACTCCAGCAGCTTCTAGTGGTCGCTGGCAATCCTTGGTGTGTTTCTTGGTTTATAGGTATATCACTCCAATATCTGTCACCATCTTCGCATGGCCTCTTCCTTGTGTGTTTGTGTGTCTCCTCTTCTAGGGACATCAATGACTGGATTTAAGGCCTACACTTATCTAGTATGATCTCATTTCAACTTGATTACATCTATAAAGACCTATTTCCAAATGAGGGTCACATTCACAGGTTCCTGGTGGCCTGAATTTGGCAGGGAAGCAGAGAACATGATTCAAACCAATACACCCAGTTGAATTTGAATACCAGTTAAAAAATGAATATTGCCCCAAATATTACATGGGACATAATTGTACTAAATATTTTATACTTTAACCCTACCTATATTTTATCTGAGAAAAACTTACTCCTGGAGGATATTCAGTCTTCAGCTTTACCTTTCTTCTACATGCATTTCTCTTTCTTCTACATGCATTTCTCTTTCTTCTACATACATTTTGATGAGATTCAAGTTCTGAACCTGGAGCCTAAAATTAAAAAAAAAAAAAAAGTCAAAGACCTTTCAGATTGTCCTAGGGCTTGAATTCTGGTCCACCTTCTCTCAACAATTTCATAAGCATCAGGATCAACCTTCTTCCTTCTTTGCCCCTTGTCTTCTTGGAGTTGAAGTCATGATTTGAATTATACTTGATAAATATTAATTAAGTTAATCCCAATACACAAGAATATGTGTGAATAATGATTACAGGCACTCAGTCAGATGGTAGAGAAAGAGAAATAAGATGTGCTTTCTTTCCTCAGAGAGCCTACAAGTTAGTTCTGGTATTGAGGAAGATATCTCCCAAATAATTGCTGTGAGGCAAATGGAATATATGTCACCAAAGTGTGACACAAAAGTGGAAGAAACCTCAGCTAATTGCTATTCCACCTATTCTGGAAGGTTCAGATCAGATTTCATGGAGAGGTATGTTGAATTCCTATAGTTCACTTCAAATTGTGCTGGTTCAGTAGCTGCAGGAGGATTAGCTTTTTGCAAAAGTTCCCCAGGTATTACAAAGTGAAATACAAACCCCAATGTACAATGGCTCAAACACAACCTAAGTTTATATTTTGTTTATATAACAGTTCGAGATCAATGAGTTAAGCTAGGGTTGGGTTAGGTAAGAGTAGATGAAAAGGGGAAATCTATCTTGTATTTCTATAACACAGGTTTATTTTAGATCTATTCAGTGATCTGAGAATTTTATAGCCAAGAAGATTTTTCATTAATACAAGTCCCTACTATCCCTCTTTTTACAAATACGAAAATGTTTTTTGTTACTTATTTCTCTTTAGACAGTTAAAAAGTCAAGAGATAATTATTTTGTCCAAATTAATTTGTAAATGTTCCATTACCGATGGTTTATAATTAGCAAACTAAGATGGAGAAGACTAAAGCTTGCCAGTTTCAAAAAATGAACAAATCTACACTAATTAATTATTTATTTTAAATTACTGATATAAATGAATCAGGAACACCTGAGGTAAATTGCACTAGAACAGTGGAACTAGCCAACTTTTCATGTATATGACCAAAAAAAAAAAAAAAAGTCTCTAAAAATAACGGTTTAAATAACTAAAAATAGCAGTGTGAGTCAAACTCCAGGAGATCCAGATTGCTGCTTGTTGTATCTCTGCATTTCAAATAATGTTTTTTTAAAAAGCTATTCCTCAAAACAGACAGAATAGGAATGTGAACTTTTAGAGATCTTCCATAAAAGACAGAAAATGCTTCAGGTCTTTGACTAGGAAATTTCTCGTTCTCTATATTTTGGGAAATCCTCACAACATTTTCATGCCGTGCACCATCTTCATCTGAACAGAGAGCCATGTACCCATTATCTATTTTAAAAGGTCAACATAGTTCTCAGCTACACACCAAGCAGTAATGATATTACCATTTGCAGCTTATGAAGCATATGTGCCTGCTCTGTCTCATTTGGTTCCTAGCAGTTGTGGTGGGTAGGGAGAAGTGGGGCTACGGTGAGCATTACCTTTACCATGCAAGTAATCAGTCTAAGACTTAGTAATCTTATAGAGCTATCCAAGGTCACACGGCCTCTTAGTGAGAGAAGCAAGGCTTGAACTCCAGACTCCTGATTAACAATCCAGTGATCTTTCTACTGTGCCACGAAGTTCCGTTGTTTCAGGTGAGCATTACCTTTACCATGCAAGTAATCAGTCTAAGACTTAGTAATCTTATAGAGCTATCCAAGGTCACACGGCCTCTTAGTGAGAGAAGCAGGGCTTGAACCCCAGACTCCTGATTAACAATCCAGTGATCTTTCTACTGTGCCACGAAGTTCCGTTGTTTCAGGAAAAGTTTTTTCTCATAAAATAGTGTACCAGAGCAGAGTACTGGGCAATTGTTCTCTTTGCCCCAGATTTGTGAAAAGCATTCTCAGTTTGTGTGTTAAATAGCTGAGAAACAGCTAATGGAGATATGCAGCCTCTATTAGAATTTAATATCTCTGTGGTTTTGTTTTAAAATAACTTAGTAAACTGAGCTAATCGATATGATCAACTAGTAAGCTCCTGCTAGCAATCTTCTTTATCTTCTTAATGCAACGCAAAGCAAGTTACAATGAAAGTTCAGAGATGAAAGGTTTAAAAAAGAAAACACCAGAATTGATTATGAAGGTTTCATTTTAAATCAAGTCTTAATAGCCGTGTTTTAAAACCCTGAAAATGGAGGTTCATAATGGACACACTGACAGGTCATTAACTGTTGTTGCAGTATTGAGGTACCACTGCAACAAAGCAGCATTGTGTGTAGCCGAAAGTGATGCCTATTTACCACTCTTGGTTGAAATAAATTGTCAACGCAATTATGCCCCAGATAATCAGCCCAAAAGCTTCCTATTCAGACCATCTTAAGGGACCCATGGTCTTATTAATTCTCAGCTTTGAAGCTTCGATTAGCAAACAGGAACAAAAACTGAATGTCTTACAATAGGGAATAGTTAATTAACTTATAATGTTTCCCGATAGTGGTATATTATCTTGTGAGGAATTCTTACTGGCATGGCAAAATGCTCACCATCTAATATGAAATGTGGAAAACACATGATAGCAATTGTATTAATTTACTAAGGCTGCCATAATAAAATAGTACAGACTGGGTGGTTTAAACAACAGGAATTTGTTTTCTCACAGTTTGGGACGTTAGAAGTCCCAGATCAAGGTGTTGGCAGATCTGGTTTCTCCTGAGGCTTCTCTCCTTGGCTTGCAGACAGGCACCTTCTCACTGTGTCCTCACATGGTCTTTCCTCTGTGTGCACTCACCCCTAGTGTCTCTTCCTCTTTTTAAAATGACACCACCTATATTGAATTAGTTCAGAACCCTAACTCCATTTTAACTTAATAGTCACTTCAAAGACTTTATTCCCAAATATGGTTACATATTGAGGTACTTGGTGTTGGGATTTCCATGAATGAATTTTGAGGGGACATAATTTAGTCCATAATACCAATAATGTGCAGAAAGGAATTTTCTGACTGTATGTGTGTGTGTAAGACAAATTGAAAGGAAAAATGACAAAAAGTTAACAGAAATAAATGAGTAAGTTGAGTAACATTAGTTTTATTTTTATCTTTATATTTTTCAAAATTTTGAAATGACATACGTTTATTTAAACAGGAATGAATAACATTACTAGCCATGAAATATTAGGGATGATTAAGGAACTACATAACAGTGAGCTAAAGAAATCCTACAATAAGCTATCTGTATCAATGACTATCTTCTTTCTTGTGTTTCTTTTGTTTTCTTTTCTTTCCTTTTTTTATGTATAAAGTATTTCTTCAATAAAAATCTTAAATCATAGCCCAAAATGTAATCCTGGCAAGAGCAGAAATACTCTCATTGATGCAAGGCCATTTTCTTTATAAAGAAAATGTAATGAATTCAGCTGCCCACGATAAATTTTTAAGTACTTTGAGGGCATGGTTTAAGTTTCATTCATCTTTGAAACTTTTAATCTCTAGCATAATACCTCCAACTGAACATAAACTCAATAAATATGCCAAAAGATAAGACACTAAAATACCTCATAACTGTTTCTTAAAT
Organism: Galeopterus variegatus; assembly: GCF_000696425.1. NCBI lineage: Eukaryota > Metazoa > Chordata > Mammalia > Dermoptera > Cynocephalidae > Galeopterus > Galeopterus variegatus. Next base: position 49,118 of record NW_007732994.1, on the reverse strand, counting down.
TAGAAGACAACAGACAGTGTATTATTGAATTTGAGTCCAAGCAATTCAGGTCAAGTCCTTGTTCCACTGAGTATCACCTGAGTAACTTTCAACAATCCACATGCGTTCCCTGTGCTTTGGTTTGCTCATGTGTTTATAAGGCAGAAGAAACACCAACTTGTGTAACAGCTGGTCTAGGGACAGAATTGTCTCTTTGTAGGAAAGGTCTGTGATAAGATGTTTGGGACAGAAAATAAGATATTAAGGGCAGGAGACAAAGAGGAGGAGCAGGAGGATGAGGAAGAGAAGAGGAAGACTTAGTTTCTTTGCATGAGAAAATAAGGTAAATTAGGTTCTTACTATTGGTGTAGAGGGTGAGAAGAGAAGGAAAAACCAATAAAGAAATAGGAGGGAGAGAGAGAAAAGACAATAAGATGGTGAGAGTACAGGGGCACAACATGAGATGACCCAGCTTTAGAAATTCCTGTGGCAGGCAGGGCAGGAGAAAGACCTAATATCCAATTTTAAGTTGTTTGCTATCTATCAGCAAAACTCTAAACTTAACCATAGAAGTTCTATCTCACTGGAGAGTTTTCTATTGATGGCTGATGGTAAATTGTGGGGGATGTGGAGGGAGTCGGGATGACTCAAAGGGGAGGTGGAAGCCTTCTCAGGAGTGGGCGAAGGAGCAGAGGTAACCATGAGAATGTGAGCCAGGAGGAATTTGAAAAAGAAAAAATCCTTAAGAAGGGCCTTGGGCTTCCATAATCCGTGATCAGTCTTATAAAGATCTTAAGTGGTTTTGAGATCCCAATGATATTTGGGTCATATGTTAAATGGAATAATTATGTACTGCTGCTGGCTTTATCAAATCACTGTATCAATCAGGTGAGATAACAGCAGCTAACATTTGTACAGGATTAACTATATGCCAAGCACTTTGGGAAGCACTTTAGATATTTTTGCTCTTTTAGCCCTCACAAGAATGTCGTAAGATTCCTACCGCATGTTTTGTCTGCATTGTAGAGGAAAAGAAAAAAAAAAAAAAAAAAAAAAAAAACACCAAGGCACAGAGAGATTACTTGCCCTTGTTCACATAGCCAATAAGTAATTGGAACCAAGATTCAACACCTGCAATAACTACACTGTTACATACCAGAATAAAATAATAATTTATGTACAATAAAGTATATTGCAGGCAAAGGTAAGGTGTTACTCTCTGGCAATAAGATTGAGCAGTTAGGTAGAGAAAGAGTAAGAGAAGTATATAAGGATTGTTCCATCTCTCTCTTTCTTTTGTTTTTTTTTTTTTTTGCATATATTTAAGGTGTTCACATGCTGTTCTGATATATAAATACATAGTGAAATGATTATTTAACCTATCCAGACCCATACCTCTGTGTGTGCATGTGATTGTGTGTGTGTGTGTGTGTGTGTGTCTGTGTGTGTCTGTGTTTGGTAAGAGCACCTTAAATCTTTCTTAGCAAATTTTCAGTACATAGGATGATATTAACTGTAGTCCTCATGCTGTTTGTCAGATCTCTAGACCTTTTATCCCACAAAACTGCAAGTTTGTTCCCTTACTTCTCCCCATTTTCTTTACCTCCCTGCCCCACTAATGACCATTATACTCCGTTTCTATTTTCTATGTATTTGGCTTTTTTAGATTCCACATATAAGTGAGATTATGCAGCATTTTTCTTTCTGTGTCTAGCTTATTTCACTCAGCATAATATTCCCCAGTTTCATCCATGTTATTGTAAAAGGCAGATCTCCTTCTTTTTAAAGGCTGAAGAATAATATGCACATATAAACATATATTGTTGTTTGTTCATATACTTGGGGTCCACATCTGCAAATTCAACCAACCAGGGATCAAAAATATCCAAAATAATATGCACATATAAACATATATTGTTGTTCGTTCATATACTTGGGGTCCACATCTGCAAATTCAACCAACCAGGGATCAAAAATATCCAAAATAAAAGAAAAAAATGGTAAAAAATAACAATACAACAGTAAAACTAATACGAAGAAAAAATACAATATAACAACTATTTACATAGCATTTGCATTGTATTGGGTACTGTAAGTAATCTAGACATGATTTAAAGTATAGGAGAAGATGTGTATAGGCAATATGCAAATACTGGGCCATTTTACGTAAGAGACTTGAGCGCCATGCTTTTTGATATTCCCAGAGAGTCCTGGAACCAATTCCGCATGCTGATTGTATCTGATAATACAGGTTAATATCCAAAATATATTAGGAGCTCACAAAACTTAATACAGAAAAACAAATAACCTGATTTAAAAATGGGTAAAAAAACATGAATATATATTTCTCCACCTCTTTTAATTTAATAATGAACTCACAGATGTAAGGGCATGTGTTTTTTCCTAGTACAGTCCCTCAGCTTGGAACATTCTTCTGCTTATTTTATGGAAATTGTGGCTGGCACAAGAATTCAGGTTAGGGAAGTGATTTGGACTAAAATCCAGCCCTGCCTCCATTATTACCCAAGCTATATACCCATGTGGCTATAGCTACCTACAGAGGACAACTTTTTAAATCTCACACTTTTTAAAATCTTGCAACCTACACTGGATCACAATTTCTCTCCTCCTGACCTGGAATTCACTTTCTCAACATTGGAGACTCTGCTTGACTTCCCTGCCCACCCTCCAACCTGGCCTCCTTCTCAGGCTCCTCACCCACACCCATTCTTGACATTCCGCTTGAGTTAACTACTATATTCTACTACCTACCCCCTTTTATGTAAGCCCCTTGAAGTCAAGGGCTTGTATGTTCTTGAGTCTAAAATTCTCAACGCAGTACTTGAAACAGAGTGGGTCTTCAAGAAAAAAAAAAATCAATAAAGGAATAAAGAGCCAAGTAGATTTCCCTTGGGAGAAATGTTCTAGGGAACCATAAACCAAACAAACTGGGAGGGGTTTTGTGATAAAATCCCAAGAGCTGAAATTTAGTTTTAGCTCTTACTCTAGCTCTACGACTTTGGGCAAATCACTTAACCTCCATGGCCCTCAAGTTTCCTTTATAAAATCACTCAGCTGGATTAAATTGATCTTTCAGGTCAATTCTAGCTCTTAACTTTCCATTAACACTCTTTCTGCTCTGTCAGAAGTATGATTAATGAACAGAAACTCCTTGTAACCCATTAGTCAATGTGGAAATTCAGGCAAAATTTCTTCCCTAAAACCATTATTTTATGTTTTTCTCATTCTAGCTTCAAATATCTGCAGTCCTTGAGAATGTGTAATTTCTCTATTGTACTCTTGCTAAATGTGTTCTTAGCCAGCTTCGAGAGCAATTTGTGTGCCCTTATTACTCCTCATATAAACTGTGTGGCATTAAAAGAGAATGATTTCTCTATGATAGCTAATTGTTCCAACTTTTCTTTTTTTTGAAACGTTAAAAAAAATTACAGTAGAGGAGAGTGAAATGACTGGAGATTTTAATGCCTCAAGAACTTTAACTTTATCCAACAGTTCAGGTTGATCTGCTTGGCAGATATGCCAACAAGAGGGAACATAGCGGGTGGGAAACAAGATATTAACAGGCTCAAATGCACAGCAATTAGCAGTCCATTATCTCCACATCAGAGATAGATTGGTTTCCCAATAAGCCTCTGAATTAACCAGCCATCACGTTCCAATGCATATCAATTAAAGACATTTTACTGTATTGTTTTCAGATTTCTTGTAGATTGATTCATATTTGCTTAATTCCATGTATTTTTAATAAACTCGCAATATTAAATGCTTTGTGTTTTAGATATGATAGATATCATTTCTGAGATGCTGATCAAAAGATACAAAATTCCAGTGACATAGGAGGGATAGGTTTAGGAGATCTATTGTACAACATGGTGACTGTAGTTAATGATGATATATTGTGTACCTGAAAAATGCTCGTTAAGTTCTTGCCACAAAAATGATAGCTACGTGAGGTAATGCATCTGTTAATTAGTTAGATTTAATCATTTCACAATGTATATATACTTCAAAACATGTTGTACATGATAAAATATGTACAATTTCATGTCAATTTTAAAAATAAATGTAAAAAATTAAATAAAATAATAAACCCCCAAATTCTATAGTTAATATTACAGTAGTTAAAATCATCATTAAAATAATGGAAGTGGGTAGTTTTACCCCTGGCAAAAAATATATTTGGAAAATATTATGGCATAAATTAAATATATATACAAAATATTTCTTTTGAACTTTGTCTCTTGTTAACCATTCCTGTAAATAACAGAGCCACCTCGCAATTTCACTTAAAACTTGAGTCCCATCTTCCTCTGCTCATTGTCCATCCTAAAATCCCCTTCTTTCCATGGCCAGAGGTATGTTATCCTCCACAAAACTTATATCCTACTACCTCCCGCTCCAAAGAACGTCAGCAAAATAGCAGCTTTCATGATGTATCTGTTGCAAAAAGACTCCTTGTGGAAAACAGTGTTGTTCTTCTATAATCACAACTAACAAGAGGAACTGAAGCAGCATGTTTGAAAAGGAGAAGGCAGTGAGTTCTAGAAAACTGGAGAAACTGTGGAATCTCATGAAGATTGGATTAGGGTTTAAGCATAGTTTACCAGATATCAGAAAGATACATACATCTTCACAAATGGTAATAATGACCACCTTTCCTACATCATATGAGTATATGAGATAAAAGAGTGAAAGAGAGAATTAAATGGCTTCATTTAACATTCCCTGCATCCAGCTCATGGCCAGACCCTACAGCCCCTTGCTGATGGACTCATATGTTTCACAATTGTAGAAAAAAAAAGTGACTACGTGCACTGTGTGATAAATAGATGGAGATTAATCTGGCTTGGAGCATAATTATCCCACTGGTCACCAAGACTAATTTGACTATCAGGGTAGCTCAGAATGTCTTTCTTCTCTCTCTACACAATGCATCTTCCTACTCAAAATACTGCCTCAGTCAAGACCAGTTTTATCAGGGCATCAAGTACACTGCAAGTCTGCATACCCATGCAAACTGAGTCACTCTTTCTCCTGCCATGGCATCCCATCAGCTGTAACCTTCCTCTGATAACTGAGGATCCAGAGAACACATTGGGGATATCATGGGCCACCAGAGTTTTTCAGGTACATTATTATTAAGATCAAGTGTTTTTCTCATTTCCTAAATTCAAGTAAACAGGATCCCAGTTATCCATAGGACACCTTTCAATTATAAAAAGACATACAGGTGGCTATAGATCTCACATAAGGTCATGTGGCTTATCAGAGGACAAGGTGAATTTTAGCCCACATTCATTTCCTCAGTCTGACACAAACTGTACAACAATAAATAGCAGCCCTGCCAGTGAACATGACGAAAAACCAGCTGGAGGGGCCAACCTGGTAGATAATAGCAATAAAGATGATAATGATGATGAAAGAGTTGGAGCCAGATTTTCAAAGACTTCCTAAATTT
>NW_007732994.1:41154-43530 GCF_000696425.1 Galeopterus variegatus | reverse complement strand
TGATAACTGAGGATCCAGAGAACACATTGGGGATATCATGGGCCACCAGAGTTTTTCAGGTGCATTATTATTAAGATTAAGTGTTTTTCTCATTTCCTAAATTCAACTAAACAGGATCCCAGTTATCCATAGGACACCTTTCAATTATAAAAAGACATACAGGTGGCTATAGATCTCACATAAGGTCATGTGGCTTATCAGAGGACAAGGTGAATTTTAGCCCACATTCATTTCCTCAGTCAGACACAAACTGTACAACAATAAATAGCAGCCCTGCCAGTGAACATGACGAAAAACCAGCTGGAGGGGCCAACCTGGTAGATAATAGCAATAAAGATAATAATGATGATGAAAGAGTTGGAGCCAGATTTTCAAAGACTTCCTAAATTTTTAAAGTGAGATACCTTTCTGCAAGTTCTGTATGACCAGGCCCATATCTGGACATGTAACTAATACACATAATTATAGGTCTTTTGTGATCTCCACATAAATATAAATTTATGTGGTGGGCTAGTAAAATGTCATCATAGCATTTTTCTGGACTCTTGAGAATAATCAAGTGATGGCATAATGTCCCTCCCCTGATTATTAAGAAAAGGATAGTTAATCTGCAGGGTTGTGAGAAAGCTCATCTCCTGAGACCCGTATGACAGAAGGAATCCTGGGATGGAACATTGTCACGCCTTACTGGTGAAGACAATTGGGGCCGACCTAGCATTTAACACATAATCTTTTGCTAAATTATTAAAAAATACATTGAGAACAATGAATCCAGCCCTGAAATACGTATCGTCATTATCCGTTTCCTTGGTACTTTCTCTTTCATTCACACTAAAATATAAGATCCTTGAGGAAAGAAAAGTATTTTCTAAATCTGTGTCTATCTGTGTCCAGCATAGAACCTGAGACATCCCAGACATCCGGAACATAGAGAGCAAGTAAGGCAGTGAATGAAGGAATAAATGAATGACAGAAAGTAAAAGAAAGAACACAGGCTGTAAGACAAGTCCCATGCAAATTCCATGGAAGGATTCCTTTCACTCCCACACTTCTTTGTTTATTGTCAATTAACTCACAAAAGCATGAGTTAATTCAAGGTACAACTCCATTGGAGGCTGCTCAGTGTACTAAAAAGTGCAATTAAGGATAGCTATGTGTGAAAACAGGAACCCAGGTCTGCCAGTGTTCAGAAAGGGTTATCTAGACAAATTACCGCTGTAGAGCTAGGGGTGGGGTCTGGAGCTCACAGACCCCTCGAGCCCTTTCACAAACCCTTCACATGCAGGTCTGTGAGCTAGGGAACTGTTAAAAAGGTCCTTGGAGCCTTGGTTGAAGAAAGAATAGTCTTTATTCAGCACACACATGTCTAGAAGCTAGGCAATACAAAGAGAAAACTCAGAAACTCAACTGCTACTGGCAAAGTCCAAGGAAAAACTGAGCAGCTGCCAGCAGAGTAAACATGCTCTGTTTTTAGACACATGCTCTGTTTTTAGACACGAGCTCTGCTGGCCAGCTTTGCTTCACAAACTCAAGAACACACAACAGCAATTAACTAGAAAGATACATTGCTACACACGTGCACTAACTCCACCCACACACAACTTGTTTACAAGAAATGTGCTGCTCCATCCCCAACCAGACCTGAGCCAAGGGAGTCTGGCTAAATTATCCTATTTTCCCCACAACCACAATCAAAATCATAGAGTCTTAAATAAACAAAGTAGCTCGAATATATTTTAGTCTAGATCCAGCCCAGCCACCATCATCTTGTCCCTGGGCTAGTATAGACATGCAGATTCTAAACTATTCTTCCCACTTACAGTCTCACCCCACAATAAACTTCTCCACGAGAGTGAGCTTTTGAACCCTAAATCTGATTACATCACTTACCTCCTTAAAACCTTCCTGGTCCTCCTATTGCATTTATAAATAAAATACAAATACCAGGGTAGCTTTTTGGCCTCATTTTCAACCACTCTCCTCCTTACCTACTATTTTCAGGTGACAACAATCTTTTTATACTTCTAAAATATTCCAAGCTCATTCCTGGCCATATATGTATTTCTCTCTGACTAGAACCTTCTTCTCCTCACCACCTCATTTTCTTATTCACATAGTTAGCTTTTTCTCATGTTTCAGATCAACTCAAATGTCACCTCTTTATAAAGGCCTTTCTTGACTACATAATTTAAAGTAGCCCCTCAAGGGCCGGCCCGGTGGCGCACTGGAGAGTGCGCTGCTTGGGAGCGCGGCGGCGCTCCCGCCGAGGGTTCAGATCCCATGTGGAGACTGGTTCCCGCTCCCTGGCTGAGTGTGGTGCAGGCGCAACACCGAGGGTTGCGATCCCGTTGCCAGTCAGTAAAAAAGACAAAAAAA
>NW_007732994.1:38810-40501 GCF_000696425.1 Galeopterus variegatus | reverse complement strand
AACACCGAGGGTTGCGATCCCGTTGCCAGTCAGTAAAAAAGACAAAAAAAGGAAAAAAATAAAAATAAAATAAAATAAAGTAGCCCCTTAACCATTCTTTATCTTTCTTTAACCAAAGAAATATGAAAGGAAGTGGCATGTTACTTCTTGTCAGAAGTTTCGAGCCAGGATGTGATTTGCCTCATTCCTGTTCCCTGTGCCATAGTAACCAATAATGCTACAGGGAGGAGAGGCTTCATTAGCCTATATCTTCAAGTGACAATGATGGGGAGCAAAGCCCCAGTCAACCAGCAATGTATGGCACGGGTTGTATTAATCCACTAATTTTAGAAAGACATCTGCTATTTCCACATGACCCAGTCTGTCCTAACTAATGCAATCTCAGAACTCTGTTTCTTTTATATCTCTAACTACAATCTATAATTATTTATGTTATTCATAGTCAGATTGCCCTACTAGAATGTTAAGTGTCATGAGAGCTAGAACCCAATATATGTCTACCCAGGGTCTAGCATATTGTAGGTGCTAAATAAACATTTGATAAATTTAAGAATGAATCCAAGTCTATACCATTATAGATGCTGTTCAGTGGAAAGGAAGCATGCAGATCCCCACCAGTGAGGCTAGGTGGTACTTTTTGTGAATTATCCTAACTCTTATGAGAAAGAGGAGCCTTCAGGAAGGACAGAGGGTTACATTTTGCCTGATTTCTTCTACCTCTTCCCAGAGCAGGGGCCAGTTTACCCTTCTGGTAGGCTGACTTTTGCACAGCACACATTTTGCGTCCCTCTTGTCCTTCCTTGGGAGCAGTTTACTATTCAGATATCTCAGTGTCAAGTCCATCTTGGCCTTAGTCAAATCTAACCTTGGGTCTCGTCCAGCAATTCTGAATCTTTTTCATATGAGGACTCCTTTAAAACTCTGAAGAAGGCAACAGTCCCTTCCTATAGTACAACATTATACATGTTTATGATTTCACAGGATCCATAAATGCTCTGAAGGCTCTTAAGGGACTCCTTCCCATATTCGAAAGATCTCAAGTGAAGAAATGGGCTTCAGGCTAATTCTCTGACTAAGCCTCTATGTATCTCATTGTTCCTAAACCCTGTTTTGATGATCCATTCAATACAATGATCTTTCTGTGGACCTGTCTTGATCTTACTCTACTTACTGTCCTGAAGATCAGGCACATGGTAGGGGCTCAGCCTACTGCTCCTCACCATCATTTTCAGTGTGTCACCTGTAAGGCTAGGCCACTTTCCTTGCCTGTAGCTTCCTTGAGCCCCAGTGCCTGTCCCACTTAAGGGAATATGTCTTAGGTCTAGGTTCTGGGCCCTCTTAATCTCCACAGTTCCACCCCAAAAATATCTTCAAACACACACTCTGTAAAGAGAAAGCATTCTCTGATAGTATGTGTTTTTTAGATGAAAAGACTTAAAATCCCTTTATTTGTTCAGCGTCTTACAATTATGAGTGGATAAAAATAGATTGTAGAGGCACTTTATACACTAAAGTGGTTCCTCTTAAACTCCTTTTCAGCAGAGGCTGAAGAGTTAAAGTGCTACTTAAATTGATAAAATAAAAGTGCATCATCAGAACAATGACTCAGCTTGTGAGTCAAGCTGAGTTTTTCCAGCACAAGTACCCTGCAGTCCCTCTCATGCATTTGTGCATCATGCTGCACCTACCAC
>NW_007732994.1:36356-38470 GCF_000696425.1 Galeopterus variegatus | reverse complement strand
GTTTCTGAGATCAAAGCATGGATAGTGGTTGAGACCCCAGCCCTGTGATGCCCTCCACCCTAAACGGTCTTCTTGGAACCACCAGTACTTCATTGGACACAGTTTGAAAAGCATTGACATAAAATATTCTTCTCTATGTTGAATTCTAAGCTGCAAATGACAATGCAGTAGGTAAATATCTTGGAAAGAGTTCAGATGATGCTTCCCATATTCCACAATATCAAAAAGGAAGACAGACCCAATGACTCCATCATTCATCTTGCTAGAGGTTTTTGATGATGATTGTTTTTTCAGGAAGGTGAGAAGGCAAATTAGCACACTTCTGTTAATGCTAAATGACACACCCCTGCCATGTAAGGCTGGCTTCAGCTTGTCCCCATGGATCAGTAGAGGTTCCTCTTGCTCTTTTTCCATCCTGTAATCATTACTTAATGTTTAACTTGAAAAAATAAACCCTGGTGCTTCTTGCCCCTTTAGAACAGAATGTCAAATTCCTAAAACTTAGATACACTGATCCCTGATGGCAAATCTTAAGATAACCCTAGCACATGAAATTAAAAATCATCATCTTCAGACTAAAAATTGCCTGAATACAGAACTGAATGATCATTAATAAACTTAATAATGAGAAATCCCAAAAGACAATTGTTACCCTCTACATTTGGGCTATATCTGCCACATAAATTTTATCAGGAATTCTTTTCAACCTGCGCCCAACTAGTTACTCGGTTGAGATGACAAAATCCAACACATTCTTAAGACTTAAATTGGACATCATTTCTTCTGTGAAATCTTCCTTAACACAAATCTCACAGAGATGAGGTCAGTCTGCATTCATTAGTGCAATTATTTGTGTGTCTGTCTTCCCTATCAGACCGTAAATTCCTTGAGGCAGGATTCATATTTTATTCATTTAAGCCCCAAAGCCTACTTCAGGGTCAAACACATAATGGATTGTCAAAAATGTTTATTAGGTGGATAACACCAGCTATTGATATAAATGAAGTGCCTCATAGAATTATTGTGCAGACAGGCATAGTTAGGAAATCTGATGACCCAAGTGTTACCTGAGCCCACAGCCAAGGATCCAAAGGCCACATGCTAGCTTTAGCCTTCTCACCAGCCACCTCCCATCTATCAACAAACTACACCTCCTACCCTCAGAAGAAAAATGACTACTAATGTTAATGCTAAGAGTACACAAATTATCACATATCTAGATTTTGCTTCTGATATTTTATTCAACCAAGATTTACTCAATATCTACTCAGTTCAAGGCAATGTAGAAATTTTTTTAAAAATTTTTTCAAGGAAGCACATTTAAAAAAAAATTAAATCAAGGCTCCCCTGAAATAAGGCTATATTCAGATATTTTATTAAGAAAAGTCTAAATTCAATCCTAGCACCTAATGTTGAGATATGTTCTGTAAATTAATAATAAACTCTTTTAAAACTTCATTGAAGAGAAAAGGAAGCACTGCACGTATTGGCAAGTATAGGCTCTGGAACCGGAATGTCTGTATTTGTAATCTGTCATCCCCCTTACTGGCTCAGTAACCTTGGGCATATTATTTACCATTTGGTGATTTGGTTTCCTCATATGTAAAACAGAGATTTTTTAATCTACATGTGGGATTTTTGTGAAGCACATGAAAATACTTATAATATCAATGGTGCTCAGTATATGTTATGAAGTGACCATAGAAAGCCTTTCTATCAACTGCCTTCTCTACAGATATTTGCAAAGAAAAAAACATTTCTTCCACTCACTCAATATTTACTACACATGTTTTCTGTGCCAGACACACTCTGGTGACATGGTTATGAACAAGACAGCCCATGCCATCAGGAAACTAATGAAGGACACTAGTAAAAAGATGAACAAATGCTTTCTGTAGTAATATCGTAAAAAAAATAACATGCAGGTGGATGGAGAGAAGAGGTATGTGGCTCCTGTATATATAGCGACCAGTGAAGACTTCTTTGAGAAATATTTAAGGTGAGACCTGAACAATGTGAAGGGGGAGCCATCAAGGATCTAGGGGGACAGTGTCAAAGATAGGAGAGTGAGTACAAAGGTCCTGAAGCGAGAACCATCTTGCATTCAAACAACA
>NW_007732994.1:17684-36275 GCF_000696425.1 Galeopterus variegatus | reverse complement strand
CAAAGATAGGAGAGTGAGTACAAAGGTCCTGAAGCGAGAACCATCTTGCATTCAAACAACACATTGTGCTGAGAGCCAGGTAAGCACAAGGAAGAGGGGCAGCAGGTGAGGCCTTAGAGCTAGGTAGGGGCCTTGTCATATGTGGCCTTGGTGGCCACTGGGAAAACTTTGGCTTCAGTTCTGTTAATGCAAGGCCGGTGGAGGAGTTTGCACAAGGGAGAATGTGATCCGATCTTCATTTTTAAGAGATAACACTGGATGTTTTGTGAAGTTGAGATGTTGGGTTAGGTGTGAGAGGAATGAATTGGGCTGGTGGGAGTGGTGGAGGCCATTAGAAGAGGCAATTTTCAGGTTGTAAGCAGCCCATTGTGCTGAGAGCCAGGTAAGCACAAGGAAGAGGGGCAGCAGGTGAGGCCTTAGAGCTAGGTAGGGGCCTTGTCATATGCGGCCTTGGTGGCCACTGGGAAAACTTTGGCTTCAGTTCTGTTAATGCAAGGCCGGTGGAGGAGTTTGCACAAGGGAGAATGTGATCTGATCTTCATTTTTAAGAGATAACACTGGATGTTTTATGAAGTCGAGATGTTGGGTTAGGTGTGAAAGGAATGAATTGGGCTGGTGGGAGTGGTGGAGGCCATTAGAAGAGGCAATTTTCAGGTTGTATAGTGCTAAGATAGTCTTAACAAGATAGTGTTAACATGACTAACTGCAGAATGAATGGGGACCTGTGAGGAAGAGGAGGATTCAAAGGTGACTCGTAGAATCTTTGGCTTGAGCAATTAGGTGAACAGCATTGTCATTTATAAAATGAGCCAGACCAAAGGAGGAGCCAGTTTGCAAACAAAAATTCACAGCTCTGTTTTGGGCATGCCTGTATAGAATCTTTGGCTTGAGCAATTAGGTGAACAGCATTGTCATTTATAAAATGAGTCAGACCAAAGGAGGAGCCAGTTTGCAAACAAAAATTCACAGCTCTGTTTTGGGCATGCCTGTACATCAATCTGGAGTTGAGCAGTGATGTTCACAGTGAAATCTTGCATTTGGGGTTGGATAGGAACATCTAGAAAGAGTGTAGATATGCGACTGTGCCCTGAGCATAGCAACATTCAGATGCTGGGGAAGGAAGGACTTTCAGACAACACTGTAAAGGAGCAGTCAGTAAAGTAAAAGGGAAATCATGAGACTGTGGGGTCCCCAAGGATATGTGAAGCACAGTTTCAAGGACAACAAAGTGGTCAACCACATCAAATGATGCTGAGAGGTTATGATGACCTCTGAGAAATGTGGAGGGTGTTGTTGAAAGAACACTGCAATCAAGGAGTGAGAAACAAGAGCCTCAGTGAATGTGTCAAAGAAAACACAGGAGGTGAGAAAATAGTGTGTACAGACATCTCTTTTGAGGAATTTTACTAATGAATGGAGCAAAATTAATTATAAGGGGCACCTAAAAAGGATATGGATTCAAAGAAATATATTTTGCAATCAAAGATATGATACTATCCAGTGTCTCTCTAAAAGGGACTTTTTGGATTGAGCAAGAGATGGGAATTCTGCCTCCTTTATAATCAAATCTCCCTAAATCTGTGGTGGGTATTTCAAAAGGTATTCATTCCAAAAACTACACCTTTAACCTGGATTTAAACTTTGTACAGTTAGGATTCCACGAGAAAATGAAAGAACACTTTTCTTCTTCTGAGATAGCATTTATGTTGACTGGTGTTGTACAATCAAATAGAATAATTGCTCTAGGTCTGGCCAGTTAACTCAGTGGGTTAGAACATGGCGCTGATAACACCAAGGTTCATGGTTTGATACCTGTACAAGCCAGCTGCCCCAACTTAAAAAAAGAGAGACAGTAATTTCTGTAAGTCTAATAAAAATGAAAACATTTTTATTTCTAAGTTGCAGAACAGGAAATACCATACAATGAAAAATGGGCCATTTGGAATGATTGCAGTCTATCATTCTTGTTTACAGAAAAATAAAATAAAATTTCATTTATTCAAAGAAGTTTTAGTGAATAATATACTTTAATTCATGAAAAGATAGGATACATTGTTTAGAAATATGAAAAATTGAGACTGCTTTTTTACTAGCTCTATGTCAAAATTGCTTTTTACATAACAGTGCAATGATATGTGTTTCAATAATACCAACTAAATGTGTTTTTAATGATGTTATAATAAACCTAAAATCTTGAGAAGAGAGTGATGCTGTCAAAGTATAATTGTTTCAAACTTACTTGGAAAATAAACCATTTACTCCCAGTATGATGTTTATTTGCAGATAAATGGCTCGTTTGCACCTTGGCATTTATCTGATAGCAGGAAGAGACATACACTTGGTAAAAGTTCTATTATCATTATCTCTCATTTTAATCATGAGCATCTGGTTGAGGTTTAGTTCCTCCTCCATAAAGAAGCAAATGGGGCCATTTGAAGAATCAATAAAAGGAAATCTGTGTCAGACAGGTTTGAGCTCCCATCAGAATGATCCAGCCCTGGAGGCCAGGCAAGCCGAGGAAAAGCACCTGCCACATTTGTAAGGTCGCTTTTGAAAGTTGGTTGAGACCTCTATAAGATACTCTGCCCAGAGAGGAATCTGGTGTGAAATTTCACTTTGTAGTTTGTCAAGTACATCAGTCCTGGAAATGAAGAAGGGTCTATGATAAGGTCTTACAGAAACAAGATCAGAATGAAGCTTCAGGTTACTCATTTCCAGCAATGGCTCTTGAAAGTAGAGTGAGATTTACGCCCAAATCACCTGTGAGAGGAAGTCTTTCAGGAGGCCTAGTGAGAACACTACCCTCTGAGGTCATGCTGGTTTGAGAGGAGAGGTAGCACCTGCAAGGTTACCATACAGAGTGGTCCTGACTTGCCACCAGCCTCAATGCTCTTTCCCTTACTGTCACCATCCCCACACCCACCTAACACTCTGCCCTCTAAACCTTCTCCCTTTGATACTGAGTTCCGCCCCTGAGAATCTTTCCGGGATACCTACAGCATACCAGACCCACTTACCCACTTCACTTTTTAAAAACTGCCTTAACTCATAGGTCTGGACCTGCTGAGATGCAGAGGCCATGATATACAACATAAATGTTCCTTCCCTCTCCCTACCCCTTCCCTCACCATGGCCTGAAAACAGCTTAGGATACCATGTTGCCTGGCTTGAAAACATAAGCTAGACCAACTCAACTTCTCCATTTTGATTTAGAGTTGAAAAAACAATTCAGGAGACTGAAACAGCTGTGTGAGTAGGGCTGAGAGGGAGGCTATGAGATAGAGTGAGAGACCTGAATGAACCCAAATAAATTAAATCCTCGGGCACTATAGAAAGTAGGATGAGCAGAAGCAGCTGTTGATAGAGAAAGATAGAGCTAGTGAGGCAAGAAAAGCAGCCATGAGTGTCCGTGACCATCCTGAGGGGGAGGCCCCAGGAGCCCTTAATTCCCCTCGAGGCCAGCTCTTCTATGGCTCCTGTTCTTGGATTTCCACACAAGTTTACTGCTGACAACAATATATCTCCCTTACTTTCAGGATCCTGAGTGGGTTTCCAAACTTGAAGAAAAAAGTAACTAACTAGAAGTCAACTAGCAATAAAGTTGGGTAAAATGGCCTAAAGTTGGGTAATTCTTGGATGTTTTCAATGAATTGACAAGGAGAAACTATCTTCTCTCCATGCTTCTCTGGAGTCGAGTTTTATAGCAAAAAGATGAAAATTCAGTCTCGTATCTTCACAATTCTGCAACAATGTAAATCCCAGAATATCAGCCTGAAAATGGGGCCCAGAGACCTTCTAGGGCTCTAGGACACAGATCTCAAGTTTTGTAGTAGAATTCTTCCTTCAATCTTACAAATAACCCCTTTATTTAAAATATATCCAGGCATACACTCTTTTGGTGAGCAACTCAGTACCCTTCATGCTCCTCCCCCAAATCACCAAACCCTAAGTGTCCCCAGAAAGCAGTTTGAAAGCAATTAATCTCTCATTTTATACATGGAGTGTAAAGGATTTGAACACTGCTTTATGGGAATATAACAGTGATGCTTCTCCCACAAAAGGTTGAGATCTGTGGTAAAGCCCTAGAAGATCTCGGGCCCTATTCTCAGGCTGATATTCTGGGAGTTATATTGTCACAGAATTGTTAAGATATGCGACTTTCTGGGAACCTAACAGTGAGGCTTTATCTCTGGGACCATCTGTAATTCCTGGATCTATTATACTGATATTTGACATTTCTATAAGAAGATATTATTTTATATTTGTTCTCTGTGTATTCTTGTGAAAATTCCAACATAATAGGTTTCAAAATAGCCTAATATTGGAACATCCATTTGAAACAAATATTTCATATCACAGCATTTTTAACACAGTGCATTGAAAGTCATTGCCAAAGCAGATTAGATTTGGGCATTAGCCCAAAGACTGAACTTTAAAGAGATTTGGAATGTTTCAAGAAGTCCTAAGGTGAAAAGTTGGAGCTGAATAATGATGAGGTCTCTGTTTGTGTAATGAAAGTACGCTTTTGTAAAGGCATAAAAAAAAATAAAAAAAGTGGTATGGATTATATAAAAAATTGAGGAATTGAAGTACAGTAGTATCTCTTAAACTTGACTTGTTTAAATCTCAAAAAGGTTGGTTTCTATCACATATTTTAAAAAACATTAACTGCAAAATCTATTTACTGTGAAAACAAGCAGGTATAAATCAGTAATGAGGACAGCATTAGAGGATGTGACAGATGCCAGTTGCCTTCAGGTGCCTCCACTTCACGTCTTCCCTAGTAACACAACCCTCTGTTGTATTTTTACTCTATGCAGCAATGTGCCCACTTAAGTGACCACATTTCCAAATTCTCTTGCATCTAACCTGACTAGTATTGGCCAATAAGATGCAAAAACTATTGTGTGAGACTTCCAGGAAGACTGGTTTATTTTTTTATTTTTTTTCCTTTTTGTCTTTTTTCGGGACCAGTAACGGGATCGCAACCCTCGGTGTCACGCCCGTACCGCGACCGGCAATGGGATTGCAACCCTTTTTCCTTTTTGTCTTTTTTCGGGACCAGTAACGGGATTGCAACCCTCGGTGTCGCGCCCGCACCGCGCTCAACCAGTGAGCAGACTGGCCTCTATATGGGATCAGAACCCTCGGCGGGAGTGCCGCCGCGCTCCCAAGTGCCGCACTCTACTGAGTGCGCCACCGGGCCGGCCCCAGGAAGGCTGGTATAAAAAATGCCCTCCCGGCTACAAGGTACCTATCTGGTTCTTCCCACTTCCCTTTTCTTGTTGCCTGACATTCAGATTGCGATGGCTAGAGACCTGCAGCCATCCTGGGTGATGAGACAGCCTTGAGGAAGGAAACAACACAGTAATATGTAGTTGCCACAGTAGCTTGTGACTGTCTGCTACCAGAACTAATTTCCTCCCAAGAGAAATTAACTTCTATTTCATTCCACTGTTATGTTGTGCTTCTTATATTATAAAATTAAACCAAATACTAACTGATTTAATAGCCTAATCTATAAGATATTCTTCTAAGGCTGTGGCACAGAAGGTCAAAGAAAAAGTAAGTGTGATAAATACTTCTGAAAAATAAAATGTGCATCTGTTCATATTCTGTCTGAAGTTCTAGCTCCCATTTCTTAAGCACAGAAGCTCTTTAAGAACACTCATCATTTGAATGAATAACAAAATGTTATCCTATAAAAAATATGACAATTATGTAAAAATACAAAATCATAGAAAAATTTGCTCTAAAACATTTTTTTTCATACTTACGTTAAATATATAACGTTTAATTAATTGTAAAATAGGGATGGGGTACATTTCCCTCCTTGGAAATATTTTAAAACATTTGTACCTAGAGTAATGTGTATTTCTTTTTTCTGGATAGAAAATAATGCACATACTGCTTCCTGCTGGCAGAAGCAAGAGCATATAGAGAGTCCTTTTGTAACTGTTTCCATAACTGTTATTGCATATGCTATGTATTCAAAAAAGAAACTCCATTGATCAATTAATTCTTTTAATTTTAAATATAACTGTCACCTTATGGAGAACATTAAGAATACCCTCTCTTTTTCTTTAACTATGCAAGACATTTGCATTAAAAGAGGAGGATCTTCATTTCCTTAGAGTTCATCTATGACTGCTGGTTATTCCCCAGCTGAAGTCATAATCCTGTTTTCAACATCATAATCATTTACCCAGCAAACAATCAGGGTGTCACTAACAAAGAATTATGACTTTAGGTAGGGGATAAACTACAGGCACAGATGAACTCTGAGGAAATAAACATTGTTTTCATGCAAATGTGGCTAGTAATAAATAACCAGGGATGAAACTTATGATGAAACAGAATATCCTATAAAAACAGATTTGGGGAAGTATAAATAGTATGTTTTTAAATGTTTTCCTCTCTGGAAGTGAGATGCACAGGATGTTTATAAAGTACTGGTACAATTTTAATATTTTAAAATTTTTAATTTGCACATGGGAGAATAAAGCTATAAACACATGGAACAATGTTTCAGAAAGATTTTTTTCATACTTACGTTAAATATATAACGTTTAATTAATTGTAAAATAGGGATGGGGTACATTTCCCTCCTTGGAAATATTTAAAAACATTTGTATCTAGAGTAATGTGTATTTCTTTTTTCTGGATAGAAAATAATGCACATACTGCTTCCTGCTGGCAGAAGCAAGAGCATATAGAGAGTCCTTTTGTAACTGTTTCCATAACTGTTATTGCATATGCTATGTATTCAAAAAAGAAACTCCATTGATCAATTAATTCTTTTAATTTTAAATATAACTCACCTTATGGAGAACATTAAGAATACCCTCTCTTTTTCTTTAACTATGCAAGACATTTGCNTCACCTTATGGAGAACATTAAGAATACCCTCTCTTTTTCTTTAACTATGCAAGACATTTGCATTAAAAGAGGAGGATCTTCATTTCCTTAGAGTTCATCTATGACTGCTGGTTATTCCCCAGCTGAAGTCATAATCCTGTTTTCAACATCATAATCATTTACCCAGCAAACAATCAGGGTGTCACTAACAAAGAATTATGACTTTAGGTAGGGGATAAACTACAGGCACAGATGAACTCTGAGGAAATAAACATTGTTTTCATGCAAATGTGGCTAGTAATAAATAACCAGGGATGAAACTTATGATGAAACAGAATATCCTATAAAAACAGATTTGGGGAAGTATAAATAGTATGTTTTTAAATGTTTTCCTCTCTGGAAGTGAGATGCACAGGATGTTTATAAAGTACTGGTACAATTTTAATATTTTATAATTTTTAATTTGCACATGGGAGAATAAAGCTATAAACACATGGAACAATGTTTCAGAAAGATTTTTTATAAAATAAATTTAGATATGTGCTTTTTAAACATAAACACCAGCTTTATGCATCATTCAATCTAATCGTTCAAATCACTGAAAGCATTCTCTTCGACACTGAGTGACTTTTGTGAATCATTTATGTCACCTTGACCCTAAATTCACTTATTGAGCCACCATTAATTTGTCTGTATATTCAATGATTATGGCATACACTCATGAAAAGTAATTATAATAAGCATTGAAGAGCTCTTTGCAGTTTCAAAAGTAAATTCACTTATTGAGCCACCATTAATTTGTCTGTATATTCAATGATTGTGGCATACACTCATGAAAAGTAATTATAATAAGCATTGAAGAGCTCTTTGCAGTTTCAAAAGTGTTTTCACATTCATTGCTTCATTTCATTCTCACAACATACCTTTGAGCTAAGTAGAGCCAGTATCTTTTTCTCTATTCATGATGAAGGAATACATTCAAATAAGAGATCTGCCAACTAGTAAATAGTGATAACCTGAGGATAGACCCTGTACTTCTCTCACTTTGTAGATCATATTGTCTCCCCTTGGGAAAAATTAGAGACTGAGGTGACTTATCACATCGATCCTACACATTCATTCATTCATTCATCTGCTAGGGGATAAGTGCATAGTGGCAAACAAAATGGATATTATCCATGCTCTGTTGAAATTTACAGTCTAGTTGAGAGAAATACCTTCAAAAATTATACAAATACATTAATAATTATAAGTATTATGAAGGAAAAAGCAGGATGCCATGAAAAAGAATGAAAGGAAAGGAAAAAGGGGAATTAACTGAAATAGAAGTTATGGAAAACCTCTTTGAGAAAGTCCATTTTAAGACCTAAGAGATGAGAAACAACCTATGCCAAAACCAGGATGAGATGAGTATTGCTCAAGATCTGTCCAAAAAATTGATCAAAGGGACAGGGAGAACTGTTTTTCCAGAATCAAGGCATTATTTATACATCTAAGTGCCCTATTTCAGAGGTGAAGTTATTTTGTAACATTCGTTTTGTTCAAGAAATATTTTTGTACACTTCCCATATAAGGCTCAGCATTAAGTGATCTTAAGAGTGGTGGACAGCACTGGTCTGTGTTGTGTGACACACTCAGCAGAGTGTGCTAGATGTGAATGACTTCAGTGGATATTGAACAACATATTAGAACTATCACATACAATTTAATATCAATTTGTTTCCATCATGTGTATGTCTAGAGCTATAAAATCATAGAATTTCACATGGCTATCACAGAACTAGGCAAATCTGGATATAAACTACCAAACCTCAATTGCATGTAAATTCATGTGGTCATTTATCCAATAATTGCTAGAGACACACTGTACTAACTCTAGTATTTGTAATATGGTTGGGATTCTTCTCAAATATCTATAACTCTCTCAGTTCTATAATCCTAACTAGACGCTGTCACTTAACAGCAATTTTAAGCTTGAGATTCAAAAAGAGAGAGCACATCGAAGGTGCTTCAGGCAAAGGCTCTAATCTTATTTAGTTTTTATTTCCTCATTAGACTAATGGCAATAGAATTAAGGAACTTTTCTAAATGTATGGTTATAGGAAGCAAATAAAGGCAGAAGGAGGTCTGTTCTCTGCCACAGAGGACCCTCATGTTTAACTTCAATGTCATATTGGAAGTCAAATGACAAAGTCAGTGGCACAGTTCTTATCTCAAATATTGGTCTGTACTGATGGCAATTAATTATCAGCTAAATATTTATTTAAAAGTTCGTGTAATGTAAAAGGTAATAGCTTTGTATAAAATCTTCTTCTGAGCCAGTTCATAAAAGACTCAAGCTAAGGCCGAATATACAGAAGGAACAACAGTGGCCCAATCCTTCCCTAACAAGAGTAGGACAACACCTCCTTCTTCTTTGTCTGAGAAAAGCATTGAAGTTTTATAAATCACACCCACAGGGACAACTTTTCTTCATCAGAATGGAAAAGGAAGATATTGTCTTAGAGCAAAGGAGGGTAGGGAGAGTCAAGAAACTTTAAATATAAATAGATATGCTAAAAAGAAAATAACATCTTTTCCTATGTTAACAGATGAACAGATGTTGTGGATTGAAAACTCATTAAAACTTAATCCCCATGTGACAGTGTTAAGGGACATGGAGGAATCGTATTATGGTTATTGAAAGTTGCAGAGTTTAAGAATTGATTGGATTGTGAGAACCATGCCCTAGTGAACGGAGTGATCCATTCATGGAGTAATAAAGTGATGGTTTAATGAGTTTCATGGGTGTGGTTTTAACAGCTTTATAAGAAGAGCCAGTGAGAAGGTTAGCTCTCTCTTGCTCAACCATTCCGCCATGTGATACCCAGCATCTCTGTGGAGAGTCGCCACCTCCAAGAAGGCCCTCACCAAATGTGTTCCCTGGACTTTGGACTTCTCAGCCTCTGAAACTAAATGAAATAAATTTTATTTCTTTATTAATTATCCTGTTTCAGGTATTCTGTTATAAACAACATAAATGGATTTATAGAACAGGAAATCCCCATTTTAACTACTGATACTAAAATTCAAAAAGCCAGCAGCCTCATGACAAGATGCCCAAAGGGCTTTTGACACAAATGAACATTCCAGAGTAACTCCCTTTTGCCCTTCTGTGGGATTGATACAAGAAGTGTTAAGAGGACAATAAAAACCACTGAGGAGTTACCCTCTTTTGAAAAATATTTATTTCTTTTGCAGCATTTTATTATGATAATATGTCTGGCTTTCTTGATGCTTATTATCCATGTATGTTAATCACTTTTAATACAGGGCATTTTTATATTAAAAGACATAAGTCTCTCCATTATCATTTGCTATCCTTCCAGTAGATGTTGTGTGTGAATTCCTATACAGTTTATTGCTGCCATGGAAAAAGTATCAGACAAATTTACACTAAACAACCACCTGTCTTGTATAAAGGGATACTACCCAGAAGCACAGAGAAAACAATAGTTTGAACCCTGAGGCATAGCTCTGTTGTGGTGAAAGCATAGTCAATCTTTGGGGACATTTTTTTGACATAAACTCCATAAGGGGAAACAGTCCTAAAATGTCACAAAGTGACAACCACAGAACGATCCCAGCATGTCTTCTCCTGCTCTCTTTTTCATAAGCCCTTAAATTATAAGATTATATAAAACCTTGAACACCCATCAACCACAGGATCTACTGCTACACAACACCAGCCAAACACTTCCACTTGTGGTATTTCCTTTGACTAGCACAACAGTTGTCCAAACTGTATTAGGGTTCTCCAGAGAAAGAGAACCAATAGAATGTGTGTATACATATACATATACATATACATATACGTATACATATACATATACACATACACATATACATATACATATAGCTACACAACACCAGCCAAACACTTCCACTTGTGGTATTTCCTTTGACTAGCACAACAGTTGTCCAAACTGTATTAGGGTTCTCCAGAGAAAGAGAACCAATAGAATGTGTGTATACATATACATATACATATACATATACGTATACATATACATATACACATACACATATACATATACATATATACACATACACATACACATACACATATATATATATATATGGAGAGAGATAGCACGCACACACACACACACACACACACAAAGAGGGAGAGAGAGATGTATTTTAAGGAACTGGCTCACACGATTGTGGGTCTAGCAAGCCCAAGATCTTCAGTGCAGAGCAGCAGGCTGGAGACCTAGTGAAGAATTTATGTTGCAGCACAACCCGAAGGCAGTCAGAAGGCCCCCCTCTACCTTGGAGGACCTCACTTTTTTTGTTTTTTGGTTTTTTTTCTTAAGGACTTCAAACTGATTGCATGAGGCCAGCCCACATTATGAAAAGTAATCTGCTTTACTCAACATTTATTGATTTAACTATTAATCTCATCTAAAAAAAATATACCTTCACAGAAACATCTAGAATAATGTTTGATCAAATATCTAGGTACTACAGACTAGACAAGTTGATACGTAAAATTAACCATTACATTGACCTTCCCTAAATAAGATGCAGTTGGGTCTTTTCTGTGTTTTACTAGAGCATAGTCTGATGAGTTATTATGTCCACTTTATTTTGGTTCCTCTTTTTCTCTTCTAGCATCACTTTTGAAGCTAACAGAAAAAAAACACAGTAATTATTGTATGACTTGGGGAAACAGTCCTAAAATGTCACAAAGTGACAACCACAGAACGATCCCAGCATGTCTTCTCCTGCTCTCTTTTTCATAAGCCCTTAAATTATAAGATTATATAAAACCTTGAACACCCATCAACCACAGGATCTACTGCTACACAACACCAGCCAAACACTTCCACTTGTGGTATTTCCTTTGACTAGCACAACAGTTGTCCAAACTGTATTAGGGTTCTCCAGAGAAAGAGAACCAATAGAATGTGTGTATACATATACATATACATATACATATACGTATACATATACATATACACATACACATATACATATACATATACATATACATATATACACATACACATACACATACACATATATATATATATATATATATATGGAGAGAGATAGCACGCACACACACACACACACACACAAAGAGGGAGAGAGAGATGTATTTTAAGGAACTGGCTCACACGATTGTGGGTCTAGCAAGCCCAAGATCTTCAGTGCAGAGCAGCAGGCTGGAGACCTAGTGAAGAATTTATGTTGCAGCACAACCCGAAGGCAGTCAGAAGGCCCCCCTCTACCTTGGAGGACCTCACTTTTTTTTTTTTTGGGTTTTTTTCTTAAGGACTTCAAACTGATTGCATGAGGCCAGCCCACATTATGAAAAGTAATCTGGAAGAATTTATGTTGCAGCACAACCCGAAGGCAGTCAGAAGGCCCCCCTCTACCTTGGAGGACCTCACTTTTTTTGTTTTTTGGTTTTTTTTCTTAAGGACTTCAAACTGATTGCATGAGGCCAGCCCACATTATGAAAAGTAATCTGCTTTACTCAACATTTATTGATTTAACTATTAATCTCATCTAAAAAAAATATACCTTCACAGAAACATCTAGAATAATGTTTGATCAAATATCTAGGTACTACAGACTAGACAAGTTGATACGTAAAATTAACCATTACATTGACCTTCCCTAAATAAGATGCAGTTGGGTCTTTTCTGTGTTTTACTAGAGCATAGTCTGATGAGTTATTATGTCCACTTTATTTTGGTTCCTCTTTTTCTCTTCTAGCATCACTTTTGAAGCTAACAGAAAAAAAACACAGTAATTATTGTATGACTTGGCTGTCAAATATACACTCTTATTGATAAGTATTTAAAAGACAAACAATGAAACATTACTTTAAATATAATCATGTTCTATTCTATGGTAGGTTTTATAGACAGAGTTATAACTGTTATTTCTTAAAATTCACCAAATTTTACTAATATGATCTATAATAGAGACTACTGCTTGACATACATTTGGAAGAAAAAGCCCTGAAACTTATAATTTCACTAATTTTTATTACTTTGCGAACAAGTCATAAACATTAATAATCAAAATCTTCAGCACACCAACAGGTAATCACTTGGATACTTTTTCTATTAGCTTTACTTTGGGTATTAAGTGGAAAAAGTAAGGAACAAATGATCATTAAGTGCTCTTTGACCATGGCAGTGTGATGACATGTTGCTTGTCAAGAAAATCTTCTTCCTCCTCATCCGCACTGCTCTCAGAAAGTGACAGCAGAGACTGAATCTCGGTATCTTTTCCAGAAGTGCTGGAAATACATTACAAGATCAATACACAATCTACAGAACCAGGTTTCAACTTTTCATTTATCTTCTGATCGATACTATACATGGAAGTCACTGGAGGCAGGCAGATGTAAGGGGGCTGTGTCAGGCCAGGGCCATAATTTTCAATATGCCCAATACATAAGCCTCCTTTTAATGAGAAGTTCTCATCATTTTCCCTCTCCCAAGAAATAAAGCCACAGCGGAACCAAGGAGAGAAGATTTTATGGTCTCTGGTTGTGTTTTCATTGATGATTCAGAAGGCACTTCAGAAATTTGCAAAGCCTCAGGGTCATGATTAAGAACATTCATCCTTACATGGCTGTTTAAGAGAATCCCAATGAATAGACTGCCAGATAAATCACCTCTTTTGTGTACAGTAAATTAGGGACTATGTGGATAGCCAGTCAAGATATGCCAAAGCCAAAATTAATGAGAGCAATTATTTGTTATTTTATTTGTTGCTTTTATTGTGTGTGGTGGGAACTGGTGAAAGCTCTAGCCTAGGTGTCTGAGGTTCGGGAACAAAGATAATGTACGGGAACAGAGAGGAGCCCACATAATTAAGATTTTTGAGTCTTAAATTATCTAGATTTTCAGTTCATGGATGCCACCAAATAATATAAAATAGTTCATCTTGCAATGGTATAACTGTTTTTTTGGATTACTTTTTATGTCCAACACAAGGTAAATCATCAGCTCATAAACTCTGGTCTGTAGACAAGTATAGATCTAACTATTTAGAAGAGAATATAAGAAGAGAAGAGAAGAAAATATAAGGACAAGGTAGTGACTTTTTTGTGACATTTTTAATCTTCAAAAACTGTGCTTTATTCTATTAGCATGTTCTCCTTGTATTTTTAGTATTAGATGTCCTTTATTTTATGAAATGATAGTGAGAGTAAATGTAGGTTTTGTTAATTTCTTTTTAATGACTTTTTAGTGGAAATAATAGCAACCATAAAAATTCATCCTTTTTTTTTAATGTTAGTTGTGTCAGAAATGCAAAAATCCAAGAACCGAAACTAAATGATTCACTTCTTTATAAAGACAGAGTAACAACCAATTGATTCCCTTTTACTGCAATATTAGACTTCAAACCAATCAAAGGAATTTACACTTCAAGGGACTTTTTTTGGACATTTAACTGAGTCCTTCTAGAAGAAACCCTCCTCTTTCTTCAGTAAACTCTAGTGTGTCAATAATAAGCTGACACAATAGACTCCTTTTCTGAAGCACTTTTTAGTATAACCTATGCTCCTTATAAACTGATCACCATCCTTAAATGTTATTTCTTTATGTGAGGAAAGAATGAAATGACAAAAACTAAAATATGACTTTGTTAATAATCTAGACTAAATTTCAGGAAAGAAACTTCTCAATCTTCTGTTCTAAAAATTTTATTCGCATTGGGTAAGATTCTATTGATGCAAAATGTTGAAATTTATTAGTTTAATTAATTCAAGTAAGGCAACTGTTGTTCAATATAAGAAGAAATGCTGAAGAATTATTCAATTCTAAATGTCTTTTCATTTTTATGATACACATTGTGCAGCAAAGAACTATGTGTTCACATTAAAGTAACCACTTTATAAGCCTTTTACTTAATCCTGATAATAGGTCAGCAAAGGTCCCAAACAATTTAGAAAGAATGGTCATATAAAGTGCACATGTGAGGACAATCTTTCTTTATGTAGTAAAGATACCTAATTGAGGTTTTTCAAAACTGTACTGTGCACTGTCTTTACATGTAAACTTCAGGCTTAACTTACCTCCATTTGTCATCTCCACAGAGAGCCCTTGCTTGTGAAGTCTTGAGGAAGTCTGTGGAAGTCTGAGTTACATGCAGCGAGTAGTTGTTGAAAGCTGATAAGTCTTCTGAGGTTAGGCTGTAAAGTTTTTCTGAAGGATCTGAAATATTGTATTTCATGCATTGTCAACACATAAATTCAAGAAACAAATGCACAGCATATTGTATTGGAAGTTTATGCATGATAAACCACAAGAAGCAGTTTTTGACAAAGAGGGTCAGCACAGATTTTTAATTGCCCTTAATTTTCTAATGTTTATGGGATGGTGAAGTGTGAGTTAAGTTTGATCTGAGATTCCAAATTAGGGCATGGATATCAAGTCACATTAATCATATTGATTTTTAAATTCAGTAGACCCCCCTTCTCTGTGAAGGATGATTTCCAAGACCTTTGTGGATGCCTGACACAGTGAATGGTACCAAATCCTGTATATATTATGTCTTTTCTATATACACATACCTATGATAAAGTTTAATTTATAAATTAGGCACAATAAGAGATTAACAACAACAATAATAAAATAGAGCTATTATAATAATGTAATAAAAGTTATGTGACTGTGCTCTCTCTCTCTCTCTCTCTCTCTCTCTCTCATATAGAGCTATTATAATAATGTAATAAAAGTTATGTGACTGTGCTCTCTCTCTCTCTCTCTCTCTCTCATCTCTCTCAAAATATCTCATGGTATGTAATATTTTGGGACCTCTGTTGACCTCAGGTAACTGAAAGCATGGGAAGTGAAACTGTATAAGTGAGGACTACTGCATACACTACACTTACGAAATGTGTCAAATGTCCTGGTCTGAGAATTCACAACATTTCAAAGAAATTCAAGTGATTCTCTTTAAAGCTAGAATACTGTGCAGCTCCTCAACTAGCCTGCATGTTAGACACTTTATCTCCTTTTTCTTATAAGAAATAAAAACTTTACCCCTACACAGTCTAAGGGAAAGTTTAGCCTTGACAAAGTTTCTCTTTCTCTTTTGGCTTCTTTGCTTTGTTTGGGTGAATAATAACTGTCTGTATTTTAAAAAGGGGAGAAACCTTCAATCCTCCCCCTTTTGATGAAGCTAGCATATGATTCATCCTAGGTAAAGATAAATAGTGCAAGTTAAATAAATGAAATGCTTAAGCAGACATTTTTATATAAATTGTCAAAAATTTGAGTATGGAAATAAATATTATTGCTATATTAGAAAGGTCATAATGTCTTCTTTTGCCATTGATGAAATGTAGGAGCCATCTAACATAGTAACATAATGGTACTATAATGATTTTTAAAGCCGTCAAAATTATTGGGTGCTATTCTTCCCTTCATGCTTATGAGAGTGCCAAGCAAACATTTTCCTTGTCAAAAGGAATAAACACCAAGCTACATGTATTCTACCCAGCTCTAAACAGATTTTTGGTTGGGGGGGTGGTTAGTATCAACTTGAAGTTTTTTGGCAAGCAAAGATTCCCCTACTGAAAGTAAATTAGATTATTCCTACTGAAAGATAGACCTCCATATATGTACAGATAGAAGCATCCTTAAAAATATTTAGCACAGTGACTTTCAAATTATAATACATGGATAAATTCAGCAGGCTTAGGATGAGGTTGCTGTCCTCAACATTCTTGAAATCATCAGGACAGCTTTACCTGAACTAGTTTAAGACTGATTTTGGAAAACAGTATGAAGGTTTCTCAAACAACTACAGATAGAACTACCATATCACCCAGCAATTCCACTACTGGGTATATACCCACAGGAATGAAAATCATCATGTTGAAGAGATACCTGCAGTCCCATGTTCATCATAGCACTGTTCACAATAGCCAGGATATGAAACCAACCTAAATGTCCATCAACAGATGATCAGATAAAGAAAGTGCGCTATATATACACAATGGAATACTACTCAGCCATAAAAAAGAATGAAATTCTGCCATTTGCAAGCAATGTGGATAAACTTAGAGAAAATTATGTTAAGTGAAATAAGTCATACTCAAAGAGAAATACCACATGTCCTCATTCATATGTCAGAGCTAAAAAAAAAGAGAATAAAACAAAACAAGTAAACAAACAAAAACAAATAATAATAATAAGTTGAACTATTATAAGAGGAGAGAGAAGAACTATGGTTGCTAGAGGTGGGAAAGGGGAGGAGGGAGGAGAGATTATGAAAGACTGATTAAAGGACACAAAAGTGCAGTGAGATGGAAAAATAAGCCTTATTAGTGTACAGTCAAGCCAGAAATCTATAATCAATAATGTTTTACCTCATGTAACCGAACAACTAGAAGAGAGATTAAACATGCACATCACGAAGAAATGATTAACTTCTGCAATGATAAACAGGTTAATTACTCTGAATAGATCAACACAAATAGGATACATATATTGAAATTCAAAACTGTACCCTATAAATATGTACGATTAATATGTTTTAATAAAAAAGTTCTTAAAAAGATTAATTTTGAAAAAAACAAAAAAAAAGATTCTTAAGCTAAGATTTTTGAAACAACCTAACTACTCCATCCTCACTTACCAAAGATTAGGAAACTGAAGTCCTACAGAAAACTGGTAATTTGTTGAAAGTCACACAATCATGAAGTGAAAGAACTGGAACTAGACCTGAGCTCTTTAGCTCACTGATACTGTAAATCACTATGTTCCAGACTTTAATTCTTTAGCTTTAAGATATTATCTTCTCTTCTATTTTTCCACAAGGTAAAAGCAGACAGGTGACTGAGGAACTTTTACATACCCCAATGAGAGGGAATGCTCCTGTAGAACAGCAGTCAATTAAGGAATTGGAATTGGTAAAATTACAGTACTAAAACCAATAGTAATGCCTGATATAAAGAATACTACCAGATTGAGATATCATATCATCCCACTTAGACTGGCTATAATCACAAAGACAGACAATATCAAATGCTGGTGAGGAGGTGGAGAGAAGGGAATGCTCCTGCACTGTTAATGGGACTGTAAATTAGTACAACCGCTATGGAAAACACTATGAAGTTTTCTCAAACAACTACAGATAAATCTTCCATATGATCCAGCAATCGCACTTCTGGGTATATACCCAAAGAAATGGAAATCATCATGTTGAAGGGATACCTGCACTCCCATATTCATCACAGTTCTGTTTACAAAAGCCAAGACATGGAACCAACCTAAATGTCCACTGATGGATGATTGGATAAGGAAGCTGTGGTATATATACACCATGGAATACTACTCTGCCATAAAAAAAAAATGAAATTCTCCCATTTGCAACAACATGGATGAACTTGAAGAAACTTACGTTGAGTAAAATAAGCAAAGCACAAAGGAATAAATATACATGTCCTCACTCATAAGTGGGAGCTAAGAGAGAAAGAAGAAAAGAAAGACCACAGTGTTGCATTGGACTTACAGAGGGAGAGAACAAGCCTAGGGATACAAAGTGGAGGAGGAAAGGGGGATGGGGGGGAGGTTGAGGATAATTGGGTGGGGGACACGGGGTATAATCACAATTTGTAGTGATGGGCATGCTGCCAGTATGGATCTGGCCATCACATCTTGGGCACAAGTGGTGAAAAATTAGCTTTGTACTCCATGAATATTCATAACC
>NW_007732994.1:7849-17487 GCF_000696425.1 Galeopterus variegatus | reverse complement strand
AAAAAAAAATGAAATTCTCCCATTTGCAACAACATGGATGAACTTGAAGAAACTTACGTTGAGTAAAATAAGCAAAGCACAAAGGAATAAATATACATGTCCTCACTCATAAGTGGGAGCTAAGAGAGAAAGAAGAAAAGAAAGACCACAGTGGTGCATTGGACTTACAGAGGGAGAGAACAAGCCTAGGGATATAAAGTGGAGGAGGAAAGGGGGATGGGGGGGAGGTTGAGGATAATTGGGTGGGGGACACGGGGTATAATCACAATTTGTAGTGATGGGCATGCTGCCAGTATGGATCTGGCCATCACATCTTGGGCACAAGTGGTGAAAAATTAGCTTTGTACTCCATGAATATTCATAACCAATAAGAAAAAGAATACTACCAGAAAAGGTAATCAAACTCATTAGACATTTGAGTTCTAATTCAGTGAGCATAGAGCTAATTCATACAGTGCAGATAGAATGAGCCCTATTTTTGTAATAATTTTTTGAGAATTATTGACTAATGATAGAGTTCTAAGGTGCATTTCTAAAAATAAAGTCATTTAAAACATATACATAAAACTGTAGTCCACAGGGAGACAAATGGCTATTTGCATTAAAAAAAAAAAAAAACAGAGAGAGAAAGGACCAAAGAAACAAGTAAAAACTTCAAAGAATGAGAACCAATTAGATAGGTTATTTCCCAATAAGAATAAACAAATAAATAAATAAGCAATTCCTAAAGAACTATCTGGCATAGCTGCATATCTCCATCCTCATATTTAGGAGGGTGTGACAACCAGAACACTCGCCCTGTCACCTGTGAGCCCTATTGTTAGCCCTTCAGCCTTTCCTGTTTGCTGTTCCTTCCATCGTTCTTTCTCTCTGCCAGTATGTCTTGCCTTGTTTATCCCTGCTTTTCTTATTCTCTCCATGCTTTCACCCCATTACCTTCCCTCTGCCCACACCCACTCCTTTAAGTGCTCACATTATTAATTTGAAGTAAGGATTTCAAAAGTATTTAGGTAGCATTGTCATACAATGGTAAGACAAAGAAAGGTGGGGACAGGTTTGTGAGAGTTTGTGCGTTGCCTCTGCTGCATAGGGGAAAATGAGGGCCGTTCCTACATCACCCAGAGCCGTGGTCACTGTATCTGAAAGAGGAAATGGAGAACAGCACCGGCCCCATCTACCTCACCAAGTAGCTTGTGTGTGTGTACTCATTTGTTTTCTACAATTCGAAGACACCCAAAAGCAAAAGATTGCCACGCTGGCCCATCTACCCTGGCTGTCTTTACAAGGGTTACCAGTTAATTTGCTAACTATAAATTTCTGTTAGATTAGCACTTTTACAGTTTAATATATTACTTGATGGTCAACCTATAAACAGAAGCTTCAGTTAATCAGGAAGCCACTTTCTCACTATTTTATTTCACAGACAATATGGCTACATCTGCTAGTATCATGTAGATTTTTATTATTTCTTGTTTAAGAAAATGTATTTTCCTCTAATCACTTGTCTCAGTTAGTAGCTGTGGACTTACACAAACGTAAGATTGCTGTGAAAATTTAAGGACCACAAAAACTCTTAAGCCACAAATCAGAATGAGTTTGAAACAAATAATTTTTAACTATTGAAGACGTAAATGCTTTAAACTGCATTTTTAAAGATACTTTTTCATACTGCATATTTTCTGATATTTTCCGAATATCTTCAGGCTATAACAATATGAAAAAACTGACAAGGTGCCTTAGTAAGTAAGTTATGCTAAAATGAGAGCTCATTAAAGAAGTGATTGTAGTGCTATTTACAAAGATATTTGTAGAAGGAATAAAAAATGGCATGAACTATAGCTAAATATAATCCTCAAAGCAGTCCAGAAGAAAATATTGTTTTTGAATGGAAACAGCTTTAGAGTTGACTAAAAATTGGGCTTATCAGGAGCATCTTATCTTACTGTATGTAGGAAGCAACTGGTTTCTTATATAATTTAATAGTTTTTTGAAGACTTACTATGTGCTGGGCACATAAGTGTGTGTGTGGAGACAGAAATATATCTTGTGTTCCAGTGAAAATACAGGTGTTAATGTATGAGAAAATGAATGACCAGGAAAATAGTTAAGCATGTAAGAATAAAAATAATAAAGAAAGTAGAAAAGCTGGATTTTTTTTTCAAAAAACCCTACTGTTTATAAGCTACTGTATTTCATTTGTAAATGATGGAATTTATCAAAATAACAAGCCCTTTATTTTCTGATTAAAAACTGTATGGTTATCCCTTTAGATACAGTTCAGACCTGACATGATTCATTTCAAAAGTGGCCTTTAACGTGAAAATTATCTCCAAGGAGATTTCCATTTGTTGATTTTTAGTAATTTAGAGTGAGGCACATGAATAATAGGTAAAGATGAATCATAGACTCTCTTCTCTCAAGCCCTCATGAAATGAATAGAAAAAGCAAAAAATTAAAGTATAGTAAAATCATAGAAGGAAACAAATTAAGAAAGGGACACAAGGTCACATAATAAACTTGGACAAGGGACAACTAAGGAAATAAACAAGATTTGTTGAGGGGTGTCTGGGTGCTATTCTTGTCCACCGTGCTTCCTTGCTCAATACACAGACAACAAATTAGGAACAGGAAAGAGAAAGTCATCAAAAGAATTGACAAGTCTCAACAATGCCACATCAATTTGGAGAAAAGTAGGTGAAGGGAAGTGAAGAGAAAACATTTAAAATATTTTTAAATTTAATTTTATTTTACNGAAAAAAAAAAAAAAATGATAAAGAAAGAAGAAAAGCTGTTTTTTTTTTTTTTTTCAAAAAAACCTACTGTTTATAAGCTACTGGATTTCATTTGTAAATGATGGAATTTATCAAAATAACAAGCCCTTCATTTTCTGATTAAAAACTGTATGGTTATCCCTTTAGATACAGTTCAGACCTGACATGATTCATTTCAAAAGTGGCCTTTAATGTGAAAATTATCTCCAAGGAGATTTCCATTTGTTGATTTTTAGTAATTTAGAGTGAGGCACATGAATAATAGGTAAAGATGAATCATAGACTCTCTTCTCTCAAGCCCTCATGAAATGAATAGAAAAAGCAAAAAATTAAAGTATAGTAAAATCATAGAAGGAAACAAATTAAGAAAGGGACACAAGGTCACATAATAAACTTGGACAAGGGACAACTAAGGAAATAAACAAGATTTGTTGAGGGTGTCTGGGTGCTATTCTTGTCCACCGTGCTTCCTTGCTCAATACACAGACAACAAATTAGGAACAGGAAAGAGAAAGTCATCAAAAGAATTGACAAGTCTCAACAATGCCACATCAATTTGGAGAAAAGTAGGTGAAGGGAAGTGAAGAGAAAACATTTAAAATATTTTAAAATTTTATTTTATTTTATCAATATACAACGTAGTTGATTTTCGTGTCCCTTTACCAAAATATTTTTAAAGCTTCTAAACACCCACCTCAAGATCTTAGCAGAGTCAAGAAAATTGCAAAGCTGCAGGTGTCCCCACAGAGACAGACACACTGAAAACCAGGTTTAATCAATTGAATAAAATCCAGAAAAAGACAAGTGAGCCCAGATCCTCCATCAAAGGCGTCTGAGCTCCTCAGTCTTATCCTCCTCCCCATGCCTTTGAGCCGGCAGGATAAAGAAAAGAGTGCAAAACCCAACCCCACAAACAGTAGCTCCAAAGAGAGGCTGACAGGTGCAGAAGATTTTAGGGATAATTTAGTCTCACTATTTCAGAAGATATGAACTCACTATATCAGAAGATATGAACAAAGCCACCCACAATAAGCACTGACAAGTAAGATATAAAGAAATGAAACAACTAGCTATGCAAATAAACAAGAATCCAAAAATCTACAGCATGAAAAGGATAAGAAAATAAAAGACCAGTCTAGTAGAAAACACAGATCAGTACCATAAGAAAATTCCCCACAAGTCCTTTGGCTATAAAAGAAGTAATAAACTTTTTTAAAGGAGCAAAACTAATCTCGAAGAACAAGCAACAACATATCAGGCATCAAAAGGGAAACAAATGGTCATCTGTTCCTGGATTGGATACTGTACCAGAAAAAAAACAAGCTGTAATGAACATCACTGGGGCAATTTTTAAAAATTAATATGCACTATGGATTTGAGAATCATACTGCATCAATGTTCACTTTCCTGATTTTGATCATTGAACTTTGGTTATAAAAGAGAAGTTCCTGTTATTGGGAAATACACAATGAAGTATTTTTTGGTAAACAATAACAGTGTTTATAACTTCCTCTCAAATGATTCAGAAGAAAAAAAAAGGTGTGTGTGTGTGTGTGCACATGTATATGTGTTTGTGCACATGCATGGGGCAAAAGATAAACAGCTAGTGAACCGGACAAAGTGTATACAAGTCTCCAGGAGTTCCTCATACTACTCTTGAATTTTTGCAAATTTTCTGGAAGTATGAAATTATATCAAAATAAAAATACTCAAAAAATGTGAAAGAAAAAGTTAAAATAACACCTTTAGAGATCTAGTTTTTTAAGTCAAGTGAAAAAGAGTTGACTATAAATAGGTGAAAATTGAAATCCTGACATAGAAGACAAGCTTGAGATAATCACAATAAATTCAAAACACAAAAGGGAATAAAAACTAGTTAAAACAATTGAAGGAAACATAAGTAATACATTGTTTAAAGAGGATCCAACACAAAGAAAATAGGTTTCTCAGCAGGAAAAAGCCAAACTGAGTGCTACCAACCCCCTCCTTTTTTATCAAGAGTTACCTCTTCATTCTTTTGTCTTCCCAGTCAGTCTTTCTCCTTTCTTCCCTTTCATTCAACAATTCAGATTTGGTGAGACAGCTTCCCAGTGATAACTTCCAATTAGTCCTAACCAGTTTGGGCCAGATTTGGGAGGCTGCAAACAAGTCTCGACTTTGCCTGAAATTCCATCCTCTGATGATACAAGGCCAACTCCTTTTTGTTTTAATGCTTAAATCTGTACCCCATAGAGAACGTTCATTGCACGCAACATACATGATACTGCACTGCACATGTGGGCTCATCCCACTTGATTATGCATAGAAATAACCCAGCCTTTGTTAAAAATATGTAAGTTCTGATATCTAGATCCTGCCTTGCTCTTGATTTGCGCAACTCAGAAAAAAATGCTCCTTTCTGTTGCATGCTCAAACTGTCCCCTCCATCATTTTTTCTTTCAGCATTCACTATAGACAAGGGTCCTGTGGGTGTTTACTCATGACAACAAAATGGAACAGAAAAGGAATTCAAAGAAATAAGAGCAGAAAATTTCTCTCAAAATTAAGAGGTATGTATTCTGCTGATAGAAAGAGAACCCTGCATTTTAAGAAATGCTGAATTATCAACACCAAAACACAATCCTGGTCCAGTTACTAAATTTCAAAGATTAAAAGAAAAACTTTTCAAGCAGCCAGCCAGGAAAGAAGTCTGTCACATGCGAGACCAAGGGTGAGGTAAAAAATCAAGGTGGCCTCAGATTACTTCACAGCAGAATTCAGAAACAGAAAATGGCAAAGCAGTATGTACAGGGTTAAGATCAAGGTGACCTAAGGATATTACCCTAGGCCAATCTGCCATTCAAATACCAAGGTAGCAGACATTCTCGAATATGAAAGAACTGAGGTAATAGAGCTATCATGATCCCTGCCCACAAGGAAAAAATCAACCAAACAAAAGTTAAATAGAAAAACTGTTAAAAAAAACAACCTCAACTTTTTTTTTTTGAAGCTCTTACAACGAGAAAATGGAGGGGACACATCTGGGTGGGAGGGGGGAGAGGGAGGAGGGAGGGAGGTTTTGGTGATGGGACACGATAACTAACTACATTGTATATTGACAAAATAAAAATAAAAATAAAAATAAATAAATAAATAGAAAAACTGTGACTAAAGACCAACTAGTGCCATATTCAGGGTCAGAAGACAGTGGAGAAATGTCCCCAACATGCGGAGGGAAGAAAATTGTGACCCACTAACTGAATCTAGTTAATGTGCCAATCAGCCATAAAGATAAAAGACAGACATAATAAAAAAATGCCATCTACAGATGAATCAAAATAAAACTCTCAGGATTGGGAAGCCATGGAAAAAATGCTGGTATTTAATCCATATGGATTTTCACTAAGAAAAAGAAAGTAAAAGGAAACCTTGACAAAATATGAAATTCTAAGTACAATAGGGGTGTATTATACTGTCTAGATTAGCAGGTACTTTAAAGAAGATAAACAAAGAAGTCTTCGTCTTTTGTTATATGAATTTAATCATTACTGTCTAAAACTAAAACATATAATTATAAATGGCCTCAATTGCTTATTGTTTCTTTTTACCTTCTCCCTTAATTTTAAAGGGACATTTGTAAAACTGTAGGTTGAAACATAAAAAACTGCCAATATTCCACAGTCTTTAGTCTACAAATGGGTAATTTCATATAGCTCAACTTGATATTTTTGTGGTGAAAAATACTTATCTGAAATGTACAATTTCCTCTAGTTTCATTTAAATTTTTCTTTTGTTAAGTTGGGTAAAATATATATATATTTGTATGTATATATAAAAATATTATTCAGAGCATAAATCTAGTCTTATAAAATTATTACAGTCTTTCCTTCAAACCATTCACTCTTATAACTATGTATTTTTATATGTGGACTTATGATATAAACAGAGATGTTTAAAATGCTGATCGTTTAAGAGTAGTAAGAAGACGGCTATCCTGTTAGCTCGGATGGTGGTTAGAGTGTGGTATTATAAGGTCAAGGGTTGAGATCCCTGTACTTTACAGGTGCCAAAAAAGAAAAAAAGAGTTAGATTTTGTGGGGGGTTGTGGCTTTTTTTCTTTTTGTATTTTTTTATATTGCTTCAATTTTTCGAAACAAAGTTGTATCACTTTTAGAAAAATGGCAAAGTCATTATTCTAAGATCAATAACGAAGGACACCACAAACAGAAAAAACAAGGGAATTTACAGGACCAAAGAATTTTCTAGCCCGCTTCTTGGATCTACAGCTGGCTTCTTTCAAACTGTAAAAATGACTTTCTGATGAAAACAAAAGGATTACTTCTCCTGATGTTTTGTTACTGAACTAGACCTTTGCACGTTCCAGAATATGGTCACTATCTGCTAGACTATTTCCATCGAGGTTGAAAATAGAATATACAAGTATAATTTCTCCTCACACAATGGTCTGACAACTAGCAGCACTGGCATTTCTTGGGTACTTGCTGAATGTGCAGAATCTCAGGCCCCACCCCAGACATAATGAATCAGAATCTACATTTTGACAAGATCCCAGAGGATCTGTGCATACACTGAAGATTAAGAAGCACTGCTTTAAAAGATCTACTGACTCAATTTTCCAACAGCTGTGTTGGACAGTGGCTTTTGTAAAGCTACAGAGATTAACCTTTCAGAGGGTTTGTAAAAAGGAGAAAAAGGATTTTTTTAATGTGTACATCAAGGTCTTATACTACAATTTAGCTGTGCATTATGTAGGCTAAGGGGGACCATTTCTGGTGAGGCTGGGCACCACATATTTTATAATATGTTCAGGGTGATACCAAGGGATATGCAAGAAAACAGGCAAAGAAGGTTGATGGCTAAAGATGGAAATGGAAAGCCTTTTTTGTTTGCTTGCTTGTTTTCTTTGAGGAAGATATGAAGAATTGGGTAGAGGGCAGAGTTAAAGTTATCCATCGTGAAATAACTAACATTACCTGCAAGAGTTCTCAGCATATTTAATTCTTTTTTCAAACTGTCTAAGGTTTGTTGATCAGCAGTGTCATCTAAGAAGGGCTCATTCTGGTCAGTAATGTCAATATATTCAATTTCTGAAATTTCAGAAGCAGCTCTGGATAATGGTCCAGCAGCTGCACTTCTGGATTGAGGATTAGAAGATGAAAGGCCGCTGGAGCTTTTTTTCACACAGTTGGAAAGTGGTAAATTTGCTGTTGAAGGTCTCTGTAACATCTGGCCTAAAACGAGAAGTAAAATATTTTAAAACCAATTGTTATTAAAACTCTGAATGAGTCCTTAAAGATACAAAATACCAGCCCCCTGCACATAGAGCAGCTAAGTTTATGCAACAGAATTTATGAGAAAATCAACTTTTGATGATCATCCATTCTAGCTAACCAGATTTGTTAATCTCAAATTACTTTCCCAATGTGAAAAAGAACAATTCTGGGTAATTTTCCCTTA
The DNA here is from genome assembly GCF_000696425.1 of Galeopterus variegatus. Classification (NCBI taxonomy): domain Eukaryota; kingdom Metazoa; phylum Chordata; class Mammalia; order Dermoptera; family Cynocephalidae; genus Galeopterus; species Galeopterus variegatus. The sequence goes on along the minus strand of NW_007732994.1, from coordinate 9,259 downwards.
ATTTTCTACAGTCAGAAACAAACAAACTTATTTCAATATTCACTAAAGCAAAATATCTGTAAATCAAGTCAACTTCAGACCAAAACAACACACACTCATAATCTATCCCAAAGTCAAGCACTGTGCGATGGTTCTTAAATTTTAGGACAATATCACACTGTACCTTGTAACAGAAAAAAACCCGTAAAATAACATAATGCCACTTCCTAGTGAACCAGCTTTACTTGACGGTATGTAATTTATTCTTGTATTGAAAATAATATAGAAAAAAATAGGCTAATATGCAAAAATCTGTGTGGATTTGCAGAAAAACACAGGCTTTAAAGAAACTGAGATCACATCTCTAATTTTCCTAAATATGATTTCACTCTCTGTTTTATAGGGCACTTTAACGGAAAAGTTCCAGAAGCTTTTATTGTTCCACTAAGGCAGTTACTACTTTGTCTTGGTTTATTTCAAAGTTTGACTTACTTGGTTTCTTCAACATGTATGTTTCTTTCACGGTAGGAAGAAAAAATTCTTCAAATCTTAGAGTAACATAACTAATTTATAATTTGGTATTTCTCATAGAATGTTTTTTAATAAAGTCCAAGGGAATTTTCAAAGTACAAATTAAAAAATTTATAGTGCAGGTAAATTTTTAAATGTACTGAATCACTGTTCTGATTTACATAAATATATTTATATTAAACATAAATAATGCATATTATAACTTTGCATTCCCTTAACATAAACTGACTTTATGTAAAATATTGGATTTTTTTCAAAAATGCAATTGTCATTATCATAAAAGTCATGATTTGACTGAACATTTGTCTTATAACATTATGCCCACCCTACTGGCTACAAGGAAAATGTAAAATTCAATAAGGTGACAACAGGCAGTTATCATGTATTAAACATTTAATGACTATTGAATTTATCTTTCTTCCTTTAACTTAAAAAACAAAAAATCTACTCTGATTGTAGCTCATACCCTAACAAGAATCTGAATGCAGTATGTAATTATTTAAGCAATTAAAGCTGACTAAGGTAGGTCTCAAGGGCATTAATTTTAACAAACATTTCAGAAGTCAATTTTCTTTTTTTTTTTTTTTCCTTTTTGTCTTTTTTCGTGTCCGGCAACGGATCGCAACCCTCAGTGTCGCGCCGCACCTCGCTCAGCCAGTGAGCGGGAACCGGTCTGTATGTGGGATCCGAACCCTCAGCAGGAGCGCCACCACGCTCCTAAGCGGCGCACTGCAGCAGTGCGCCACCGGGCCGGCCCAGAAGTCAATTTTCAAAACAAATTTTGTAAGAATAAAATTATGAATAAATTATAACAAGATTCTGACCTTTTGTGTCTATTTGTGCTCAGAGGCAATTCTGAAGAATAACTAAAATGTGTCTATGTGTTAAGAATATATGTAT
>NW_007732994.1:0-6926 GCF_000696425.1 Galeopterus variegatus | reverse complement strand
TGCAATTTTTTTTTTTTTTTTTTTTTCCTTTTTGTCTTTTTTCATGTCCGGCAACAGATCGCAACCCTCAGTGTCGCCCCGCACCTCGCTCAGCCAGTGAGCAGGAACCGGTCTGTATGTGGGATCCGAACCCTCAGCGGGAGCGCCACCACGCTCCTAAGCGGCGCACTGCAGCAGTGCGCCACCGGGCCGGCCCAGAAGTCAATTTTCAAAACAAATTTTGTAAGAATAAAATTATGAATAAATTATAACAAGATTCTGACCTTTTGTGTCTATTTGTGCTCAGAGGCAATTCTGAAGAATAACTAAAATGTGTCTATGTGTTAAGAATATATGTATAAATATCCCTAAGAATTATTTTGATGACTAGAATTTGAAAGTAATTTCTCTTTTTTTCTATAATATGTAAAGAATCGATATTTCATTCATAGCCATCAAGAAAAGCAAACTTGCCATTCCTGTGTAATAAAGCAATAGTAAGAATAGCAGTAGTAGTCAGTGAGTATTACTGTAATTTACTATATAAATCAAAAGTTCTAGATCTATGAAGAAAACCATACTCTTGTAACTTATGTGTTTCAGTCAAAGTAAATTTTAAAAAGTTTAGAACTCTTATGAAAATGAAACTAAAGAAGATGTTATTAATAAGGACTGGATTTCTGCCAACACAGACAAATATGAGGTGAGAAAAATTTAACATAATGTAGATATCCTTCAGAAAATTCAGGAGAGTACACACACGTGCTGAACTCATAACAACATATGGTTGCCACAGTATTTGAAGTTAATTGATCCCAAGTGAGAATGTACACAGGGGATGGGTCAGACTTATGCTTAGCACGCAGCAAAGAGACAGACCATCTTTCCTATTGGATATATGCTCAAAGTGTAGTTTAAAGTAACACAAACATAGAAAAACACAGAACAGACCCCAATTTTGCCCTTGATTTTATTTATTTAGTGCTAATTTAGGTCAGTATATCATTCTCTCTAATGGTTAATATATAAGCTTATTAATGTTCTTACTAAAGTTAAGATTTGACACATTAAGAGTAACACTAATAAAAAAATGCCATGATTGAAGGGATCATTCCATAACTTAAAACACAGCCCAGTTTGTAGTTTATAAACATAAGAAATTATTCTGGGAGTAATTTGTGCTATCGATGGCAGTGTCATCTTAGGAAATTACTGATTAACACTGATCACAGTTTAACTATAACAAAATAAATTCTCCTTGGTGTTAGCTAAACAATATATATGTTCTATGATTACTGATGAAACTATGTCAAATTTTGGGACTATAAATGGTGCTTCTGGGGAATATTAATGGGCACAAAAATGCGGATAAGGATAAGAAAAATAGGAGTCACTCCCTGAACAGAATTTAATACAATGATCATTGTTTCTGTTCTAAATATAACATTATAACTTGATAAAACAATTACAGCAACATGCTTTTTGGACAGCATTTTAATAACAAATAACAACATTCTTATCAAAGGACTCACTATTTTACTCCTGAATAATTTAATCTTGAATTATTGTCTATTGACATTCTTGTTCCACTGTGTAAACTGCTGAGAATTTATACATAAAATAGAGAAATGTATTTTCCAGGATTTCTTGAGACATACATGGAAATTTTATTTGGCAGCATGGTTAGTGGAAAGAAGGGTGAATTGGGTGGCTAAGAATCTTCTCATCTCATTTCTCTGAGTTAGAAATCAGCTTGTGACCAATATATGGCAATTCATACCTCATCTGTAAAATTAAGGAATTAGTATACTGTCTTAAATCCTGTCTAATTCTGAGAACCTGTGAATTAATACTTAATCCAGTTCAACTATAAAATAGTTTATTAACTCCTAAAACTGCCCGGTGCTGTGTCAGAATCAGGGTATACAAAAATGAATGAGACATTACCCCCCACCCTCAAGTTGCACTCCAAACTAACACACAGCCCTACCACCTTGCTTCACTCATTCACAAACTCTTACTGAGCACTTACAGCATCCAAGGCCCTTTTCCATTACTGAAGATACACTAACAGGACAGAATGGTCCTTGCTTTCTTTCCAACCAAGGGTGGGTGAGAGCAGAAAATAAACAAACACATAAGATAATGTCAGAGGGTGATAGATTCTATGAGAAAGATAAAAGAATGTAAAATGTAATAGACATTAGACAGAGTGATCTCAGAAGGCCCTTCTAAGAAGGAAGCATCTGGGCTGAGAACGAATAATGAGAAAGAACCAATTATACAATGAAGGGGGTGTGAGGATGGAGAGGGAGGTTTTAGAGCATCCTGGATCAGAGGAAAGAGTGAATTCCAAGGCTAAGAAGGGAGGAAGAGTGTGGCAAGAATAGAAAGAAAGCCAGTGTGGCCACAATATGGGAGAAGATACAGTCAGGAGAGATGCGTAGTCAGCTCTGGCATGGTAAGGAATATAATTTTTTCTACCTTCTGTAGAAAGTTATGGAATGCTTTCAGGCAGCAGAATGACATCATACAAATTTATGGCTTAAATTTATACAAAGTATGATTCATTCTCTATAAAACATAAATATAAATAATTTTATGACTATAAATATAAACAATTCACTCACTGACTATAAATGGTAGAATTTGATGGAAATTAATCCTAGCAACTTGGTTTTAGAAAGGGTAAAAGTGAAATTGGGGCACAAATGAGAGATGATGGCTGATCCTGAGCAGTGAAGATGACAGTGGTTAGATTTGGGCTCAGTTTTGAAGCTGAAATCAGCAGGATCTAGAGATAAATAACATGTGGTGAGTGAGAACCAAGATGACTCCTAGGTTTCAGACTTCACCAATGTTTGAACGGTGTGGCCATTTACAGAGACAGGAAGTTGGGGTGGGAGAGGAGTAAATTTTGGCAAGTCATGGGGAGAATCAATGAACTTGCCGCTAAACACACAAATATTTCATGGCTATTGTGTTTATACATTCACAAATTTTAAAATCATATAGAAATAGAAATTCCTTTATATACTGGTATCACTTCAAAATATAAGATTTCTATAACTTGTGGCATAGACCAGAAAAATTTTATTTTATTTCAAGCCACTACCTATGTCTAGAAAGCCATTTCTCAACTCCCCTAGCTGGTAAATGTTATTACTTTTTAAAGACTCAACTGAATTGTTACCTAGTTTATAACATCTTCCATATCTGTACTTTGCAGTGGCAAAAATCATTATATTACCATCTCCGTTCTTAAAAAAACTGTACGTTTCTACCTCTGTTGTAATTGATAGCACAAATTATCATTAATTACCTACAGATCTCCAAAAGTACATTACCCATAGTACTTTAGTAAAATTTATATTATATTTGGTATAATTTATGTCTTTGTATATCTATATAGCAGTTTTCTCAAAATATGATTTTGGGGATCTCTATATCAGCATAACATGGAGTCATTGATAAAATAAAGGCATATTCCTGGGCTTCACCTCAGCCTTAATGAATCAGACTCTCTAAGAATGAGATCCAGACATCTGTATTACAACAGTCTTCCCAAGTTGTTATGTCCACACTTATATTTGAGAACCTCTGCAATGGACGCTATTCCTTGGGTAGTAGAGAAAAGGGTTTTAGTTTGTATCACACCAGTTTCTGGCAGTACCTGGCCCACGGTAGCTACTCCAACAACTGTTTTTCATTGTAAATTATCAACTCCTACTTATCTGCCCAAATTAACACTTAAAAGTATTTGGATACTTATTTGTAAGGATTTGTCATAGTAACAAATTTCTCATAAGAATTTGTTTCATCAATATACAGTGACTTAAAACAGTTCCTTCCGACTGCCTCAGAAGGAAACAACCAGAACTTTTGAAGTTGCTCTACATTTTGATGTGAGAAGAGGTACCTAATTATAGAGCCAAAAAACATTTATCACAATGAATGAGTTTTCCAGTAAAATTTTTTATATCTGACAGATTCTCAACATAAATGCATATGGAAAGGATTAAAGCTGGCTAAGAAGTTTTAATCACACAGTTTAGGGCAAGAGAGACATACAAATCTTATACATATGGACAAATTATATGCAATTAAATTTCAAGCTTGAAGGTAGTCTTTAAACCAAGGCAAATAGCCCACTTTGTCAAGTGTTCCTCCCAAACTGAGCTCCCTAACATCAGTGAACATAACTTATGCATTCTTTTATCCCCAGGGCCTAGCATAATGCCAACATACTCAACACATGTATATTGAATTGCCTTAATTCACTAAAATACAGCATAAAGCAAACCTACATTAGCAGGTATAATGGGGTAACTATAATGAACTAATAATACTAGTGTTATTAATGGTTTCATACACTAATCGTAATATAAGAAAAATATTACAATGGACATCTAACATGTCAAAAGAGATATCCTATGGAAAATCTTGCAATTACTTTGGTTAGAGAATGGAGGTAATGAACTGAAATCAAGATTCCAGAGTTAATACGTTCAGCATTAGGTTTAGAACCAAGCTATCTCGATCCCAGTTATAAGCAACAATCTTAATCTAAGCCATTTATTTTACATACGGCTATGCGGGATTATAATATGAATGGAGAGGGAGAATATTCAAAATCTGGTACAAACACACTGCTTCCTTCATGTGTAAAGAAACTGAGTATGTATTTTATAATGATTGTTCAAAATATACCATAACCTGAGGTATATTTTACAAATATTATTCCTTAATATATTGTTACAGAAAATAACTGAGACTGTAACTCTTGTTTTTTTGAGAGGAATAATGAGTACACTTGGATTTCTGATTTTGGAAGAAACATCCAGGACATTTAATTCAAATGAATAAGTTTAAATTATGTAACTGCAAAAACTAATTTTCAGTTGCCTATTAAACTGCTAAGAAACAAAATACTAAATAAAGTGAGCCAGCAGTATAGCACTGCTGCCGTATAGCCAATCTTACACATCTTTTGCTGTATTCTACTCGATGATGGATTTGGGGCACTGTGCAGAACACCCAAGGCAATTGCATTATCAGCATGTGCACTTAAGCTACGGTCTGGGATCCACTCGCTGTCTCCTGAAGTGGGAAAAAGGTAAGATAATATAAAGGTTAAAAAGAGGGAAATCCATGTTGTTGGTTTATTATATTTATTGTCTTATTAGACAATATTTAGCTAAATAAGGAATATTTATAACAGTGAGGTATATTAAGAAATACAAAATTTCATAACTATAAGATAAAAAATATTAAATTCATATGTCCTGATTAAAAGAAAAAAATACTTTAAATTACAAATGTAATGCACATATATATATATATATATATAATATGCTTGAATAGAAACAGATATTTTTAAAAGTATACAATAATACAACATAAGGCATAACAATTTGTACATTAATAAACACATTAGAACAGATATGACACCTAAGAATACGGATGACACCAAGAGCTAGCTTTCAAAAGGAAACTACAAAATCATGAAGATATGGAAAATCTGAATATATGTATAACTACAAAAGAAGTAGAATTAATAATCAAAAGTCTTTCAACAAAGGAAAATTCTGGACCTAACAACTTCACTAGTGAGTTTGTAAAAACATTTAAAGAAGAATTAACACCAATACTTCTCAAATTTTTCCAAAAAAAATAAGAAGGAGAGAATGCTTCCTAACTCATTCTATGAGGCCAGCATTATTCTGAGATCAAATGAAGACACTACAAGAAAAGAAAACTATAGACCAATATCCCTTATGATAAGTGATGCAAAAATTCTCACCAAAAAAAACTAGAAAACCAAATTTAGCAGCATATAAAAAGGACTACATATCATGACCAAGTGAGATTTATTTCTGGAATGCAAGGATGGTCCAACATATGAAAATCCATCAGTGTAATACACCATAGTAACAGAATGAAGGGAAAGTACACATGATCACTTCAATTGGTACAGAAAAAGCAAAATTCAGCACCCTTTTATGATAAGAGCATTCAATAAACTAGGAATAGAAGGAAACTACCTCCACATAATAAAAGTCATATGTGAAAAACCCATAGCAAACATTATTCTCAATGAGAGACTGAAAACTTTTCCTTTAAGATTTGGAGCTAGGCAAGAATGCCTGCTTTTGCTACTACTATTAAACACAGTACTTGTAGTTCTAGTCAGAGCAATTAAGCAAGAAAAAGAAACAAAAGGCATTCAAATTGGAAAGAAAAAAGTAAACCTATATCTGTTCATAGATGATATGATACTACATGTAGAAAACCCTAAAGATTAAAAAAAAAAACCTTTGTGACTGATAAATGAACTCAGCAAAGTAGCAGGATATAAGTCAATAGGCAAAAATCAGTTGCATTTCCATACACTAAGAACAAACAATCTGAAAAATAAGTTATGAAAACAATTCCATTTTTAAAAAGCAATAAAATACTTAGGGATTAAACAAAGAGTTTAAAGACATGTACAATAAAAACTCTAAAACACTACTGAAAGAACACATAAATAAATGTAAACATATCCCACGATCATTGATTGAAAGACTTAATAGTGTTAAGATGTCAATACTACTCAATGTGATCTACAGATTCAAAAAAATCCTATTAAATGCCCACTGACATTTTTTTGTGGAAATAAAAGAAATCCATCCTAAAATTCACATGGAATCATGAGGGACCCTGAATAGCCGAAAAATCTTAAAAAACAAGAACAGAGCTGGAGAGCTCACACTTCCTAATTTCAAAAGTTACTACCAAAAAAAAAAAAATAGTACTAGAATAAAGACAGATGGAATAGAATAGAGAGCTCAGAAATAAATCCTCACATATATGGTCAAATGCTTTTATTATCATTATTACCATTAATTGACAAAAATTGTATATATTTATGATGTACAACATTATGTTTTGAAATATGCGTACAT
>NW_007732993.1:120005-120372 GCF_000696425.1 Galeopterus variegatus | reverse complement strand
TCCACGGTTTACCCATGCTGTAGAGTGTGTCAGAAGTTCCTTCCTTTTAAAGACTGAATAATATTCCATTGTATGTATGTACCACGTTTTGTTTATCCATTCATCCATCAATGAACATCTGGGTTGCTTTTACCTCTTGGCTCTTGCAAATAATGCTTCTATAAACATGAGTGTGCAAATATCTCTTTGAGACCGTGCTTTCAATTCTTTTGGATATATGCCCAGAAGTGGAATTGCTGAATCACATGCTAGTTCTATTTTCAACTTTTTGAAGATCCACCATACTGTTTTCCACAGCAGCTGCACCATTTTACATTCCTACCAGCAGTGCACAGGGCTCCAACTTCTCCACATCCCTGTCAACACT
>NW_007732993.1:116848-118910 GCF_000696425.1 Galeopterus variegatus | reverse complement strand
CTGTGCCCTTAATGCAGCCCATAAAATAAAACCTATATAAATGCCAGATAAACCTGCCTCCAGTTTTTCAAGTGAAATAATTCTGATTTGACTGACTTCTACAGATATATAAGACAACATAAAATCCTACACCACCTGTCTGAAACCATTTGAATGGTCTCTCTTTCTGTCTGTTTCTCAGTCTGCTTATCTCTTTCTCTTTCTCTCTCCCAAGCTCACTCTCTCCCCCGACCCCACCTCCTCATACACACATAGGCACACATGCACACGCGCACACACACACACATGAGACAGCATGGTTCACAGAGAAAAAGTACTGAAATAGGCGTCAGGAGAGCAAGGTTCTAATCCTGAGCCTGTGACCTTGAGTAATTCAATTCAATAAATATTTACTGAATGCCTATTATTTCATGAAAGATTTCAAAGTCAGGCCCAGAACTCATCTGGGCCCCAGCTTCCTTGCCTAAATCTCTTATTGAATAGGTGAGCTCCAAGAGCTGTTTAAGTTCTAAACATCTATGATCAACACATGAACATAATACAGTAAAACCCTACTGCTCCAGAATAAATGAAGCCAAGAATGGAGAAAGATGAATAGTTTGGATTAACAGCCAGAGGAGACTATAAAATCCTTTTAAATAAACATTTTTTTTCACATTATGCAGTTGTGCATGCTGGGCTGTGATAGACACTGGTTGGTGTGATGCACATAGGGGTACACCACCCAGATCCCCCTGCAGGGCAGGAGATCCGCCCAGCTGTGGGGAGTGCACCCTTCCAGATCTGCCTCAGTTGCAGAGAGCTGCTTTTCCCAGCAGCCACATCTGATGAGTGATCCCTAGGGTATAAAGGCCTGGCCATTTCAACCTAATGCAAGATACGGTTGGGCAATACTTGCCTCAGAACTTTCCACTGCGATGGCCAAGGCTTTATCAGTCCTGTACTGCAGCTCAACTTCTTCCTCTGCCCAATCCTGCTTCATCCCCTTTCCCTTCACAAGAACTGAACCCTAAAATCATTTTGCACCCCAAACTTTCTCTTGGTATCTGCTTCTGGAGAGCACACACTTCAGCAGTAGTCCATTAGTGGCTAGCCACACACATATGTACCATATGCGTATGTAACGCACTTCAGCAGTCGACTAGCATTGGCCAGCCGTGCACACATGTTCGAGTATGGGAGATTTTGGTCAGGGATCCCCTTCCCTTCTTGACCCAGGAGTAAATCCTAATGAGTCTGCAGCTCTAAGCAGTCAGTGTGAGCCCATTCACCTCACTACTGGCTGACTTAGGAAGGGATTGTGATCCAGCCCTGGCCAATGAGATGTGGCAAGAAGTCTGCAGAGGAGTTTCTTGGAAATGTTTAGTCAATAATAAAAAGTGACACAAAGGGAGAATTTCCTTCTGCTGGAGGCAGTCATATCTGTTTCGATATTCAAACTCTGGCAGCCATCTTGGTACAAGGAGAAGGTACTCTCCTCATTGAAAAGGGCAAAATGGAAAGAATGGGAGATCCTGGCGATGTTTTCGAGGTGCTGATTTTGGTACCAATCGTGAAGTTACCCCACTTGAGATCTTTTTGTTATGCAAGGTCACAAATTATTCATATTGTTTAAACCATTCTGACCTGGGCTATCTGTAGCTTGCAGTCAACAGCACTCTACCCAATGTACAGGCAAATCAAGCACAGCCTAGTAGAGATTCTTGTAGGGCCTTTTTAATAACTACATAAAATATCCTAAATACCATGCCAATTTTGTGTATGTGAGGTAATTAAAAGTTTGTCATAAAAAGCAATATAAACATGCCTTTGAAATTCCATTTCACTTGTAGTGTCTTAGAAGAAATTGCCAAGCAGAAACAAATCTCATCCCAATTCTTGCTAATTATTGTTGATTGTCAAAGTATTTCAAGTCCAAGGCAACAGCCTCATAATTAAAGTTTCCCAGTGCAATCCGTCCCATATGGCTGACTCAGCCTGTGTATAAAAGTTATGCCTGGGAGTCTAGTAGGACCTTGTGGTAGCTCCTAACTCTTTCAGACCTCCAGGGGACCACTGGTTA
>NW_007732993.1:114702-116336 GCF_000696425.1 Galeopterus variegatus | reverse complement strand
AGTCTAGTAGGACCTTGTGGTAGCTCCTAACTCTTTCAGACCTCCAGGGGACCACTGGTTATAAAGCCAGAATTCTTTAAATGATTTCTTAACTACTACATTGAAAGGGCCTCTTCTACAAACAGGGAGTAGCTCACCCCCAGAGAGACCATTTCTGTTGTATTTTCCAAAGATATAGCTTGTTAATGAGAAGAACTTACATTTCTTGAAGGCTAACAGAAAGCAAAACTCTTAATGGAAAGGAATGCACATTTCTGTGCACAAGTTCATGTGTGCAGGTCAGAGGAGCAGTTCATTTGTGAGTCAGCTGGCCAGCAGGGCTCCAAATCCCCAGCTGGACATGGGCAATCTGTCTTCTGTCTCCACCAGCTTGTGGTTTCCAGGATTTGGGCTCAGAGACTGTTCCCTGTGCCAATTCCCTTTGGCAGAAAAGATACCTGCTGGCATCACCACTGCTATTCCCAGTCCTTCACCCCTGCCAACCTCCTCATGTTTTATCTATTTTTATTTGAATTGGTGATCAAGGGATTAACCCAGCTTATACAAATTTCATCTTCCAAAAGCCATTACAGTGTAGTTGCAATTGTGATATTTCATTCTTCAAATGAATCGAATTGGATTTTAATGGCAGTAGACTCCATTAAGCAACACCTGATTGTTATTTCCTGGAAATTTCATCTTCATTGTTTTCTCCATCCCCTGTTACCCAAAAAAACACAGCAGGAGAGCTATCAGGGACTGCTGCCAAGCCACATTGCAGCATCTTTGAAATCATGGTCACATCTTCTTCTGTTTCTAACAAGTCAAATATCTCACTTTTACCCCTTCATTCCACAGGACATCCTCAACACAGTATCAACTTCCATTGAAAAAGGGAAAAAGAACTTAAATTATTTTTTGTAGGTTACTTAGTCATTGTAGGGGATTATAACTCTTCACAAGAAACTCATGTAGGGTGAATAATTTATAAGTAATTTTCAATATTTATTAGAATTTATTTTGAATAACATTAAAACTTTTACCTTAAGAATAGAAAAGCCTACTTGATTTCATATTTATTTATATAACCTGACTTAAGTCTCTGTAAGTTAAGTGAAAAGCAAAACAATTACTAGGTGGAATCAGTATGAAGATGTCCAATTTGTCTTCCAACATCACCCAGCTTTAAGCAGTTCACAATCCTCTCTACAAAGAAGTGAAGTGTATTTAGGAGTTAACAGAGTTGAACAATACAAGTCCCTGAGGACTAGGGTATGTTTGTCTTGTCCTCACTATAATTCTAGGGCTTCACGAAGCCCGCCATATCACAGGTGATCAACACATACTTGTGGAAGAGTGAAGAGATGAAGGCCTGAGAATAACTGACAAGTGTCTGGGCTATGGATAAACTATTTGGCAGCATATCCAACCAACGTGCTGTCCATTTCATCCTAGTAATCAGTGCCTGTCATCAGAAGAGGGAAATACAGCAAAACCATCCTGCATAAATGACCATATGTACATAAAGGAGAAAGAGAGAGGTGAGAAAAGCATAAAAGAAGTAGCAACTTTGTCTTTTATTCCTCATTCAAATCTAAACACTCTGATTCAGTTTCTCCTCCAAATAAAACCTTCATAAATGAAACCCAAAGAAT
>NW_007732993.1:113362-114224 GCF_000696425.1 Galeopterus variegatus | reverse complement strand
CTAAACACTCTGATTCAGTTTCTCCTCCAAATAAAACCTTCATAAATGAAACCCAAAGAATTAGCAAGTTAAATTAACCAGAATTATTTTTTTACCATTTTTTGTTTTATTATTAAGATTTTTTTTACATTCTATGACGTTTCTATGATGTTATTGTGGAGCAGTTAGAAGGGAGGGGGAGAGAGGAAAGCGGAAGGAAATGGGATGGAAGAAGGAGGAAGGAGGAGGTAGCCAGATTTTTTTAATTCTTTCTTAAGAAATAGTCAAACCACAAGTGAACCAGGACAGAGCAAAGATTTATACCACCAACATCACCCTCCCAAAAGCAACATCTGGGTTTGTCCCTGTGTAGCACATTTGTACTAATCTAATGCTAATCTTCATTTCTAATAAGGAAAAGTATTTACTGAGTACCTACTGTGTGTAATAGCCTTCGAGTGACATAGAACACAAAAAGTACAGGATATAGACTTACATATTGAAGGAGTTTACAATTTAGCTGGGGAGATGAGACACACGTGGAAATAACCATAAAACACCACAGTGATTGATTCAACAAGACAAGACAAAGCATAAACGCAGACAAGCTAATGGGCAGGAAATCAGTGCTACACTTTAGAAGATTGCATAATATATCTCCCTCTTATTAAAGGGAGCAAACCAAAGAGAATTCTAAATAATAAATTATATATCGTAATGGGCAACTGCAAAATTATTTTAGGCATGAAAAGATGGATTCCAAATTTCCTACAGAAGAGGGATATTTGACCCCATGCTATTAAGTATTTAAGAACATATTGTTTGCTTTTTTACTTTAAATAACAGTTCATGCATTACTTCTATAACTTAAATGAATATTTTT
>NW_007732993.1:109686-112606 GCF_000696425.1 Galeopterus variegatus | reverse complement strand
TTGCTTTTTTACTTTAAATAACAGTTCATGCATTACTTCTATAACTTAAATGAATATTTTTTAAAATATTTAGGGACAAAGCCTAATTTAGTTTTCTAATCTCCTCGTAATGTTTATTCGGTATCCTTTCCCAACATTCTTCATGTTAATAGGGCATATTAAACTGAATTTGGACAAATGCTAAGAATGGAATATTTGAATAATAAACTTCTTATGTTTTGATAAGTGCTCATTCACATACCATAAGACAAAGCACAACGGGTTGGAAAATAAATAAATTCTGACACATCAAAAGCATTTTTTTTTCCTCTGATATTTTATGTTTGTGGTCTGGATTTTGAAATACTGGAGAATGTTATCATGAATTCCAAATATAATTATGTGTTTCTAGAAAAGAGACATCATTATTTGATAGTATAAATGGCCTTGGCATGATATCCAGTGTCATTTCCCCCACTTTGTTCTTGTAAGTTATCCTAATTGAACACTTGGAGGAGACTCAGGCCCTGTCTACATAGGCAAAATCAGAAATGGTGTTAAAGCTATGATGGAACATTCTACTAAAAGATTAATTCTATGGGATAATTAAATCAAAAGCCAGACTTAAAGGTGGGGGCAAGTACTAATCTCACACTCTTCTCCCGTAGGGAAAATGACATCACCCCAAAACACAAGAGCTTTGTTTTTCATAAGATACAGAACAAAAAAAAGAATCAGGCTCACATGCCAATCTTCTTGATTTCACTCCAAATGGAAAATAGGTCCAGGGAACTGTGAGTACGGCATCATATCAGGTTAATACCAATTCACTCCTTCAACTACAAGATGAATACATGCACACTGGGCAAAATTTGACATATATATAAATATCCCTGGGCACCGGTTTTTGTTTAAACAACTATTCTACCTGGCTACTTACTAGCAACCTAAGCAGAGTTTGTGGAATTTTTTACATCTACTCACATTCATTCTGGCCTCCATGGGGGGTGCGAACAGCTGGAAAACAGGTGCCTCACAAAGTTGCCATCTGCCGGGGCCTGTGACCAGCATATAAATGCTCCCCTCCTTGAGCAAAAGGCTCAGGAATCATAAAAAGGGAAATTCTTCTGTACCTAGTCCCTACTTCCTAAATAGAAGTGTCCCCCTCCTTGGGGAATAGAAAAGGCCAGTCAAAGGGGGAGTTGAAATGGTTCCTCTCTGAGGTAGGGACGGTCCCCATACTTATCTCTCCATCACAGTTCATGAGAACTCCTGGACTGAGGAAGAATGCTAGTGGAGATCCACTCACTTCTTGATTCACACTGTCACTTCCACAGTGGGATATACTCAGAGCACCCCTACCTACCTGGATTCTAAAACATCAGTGTAAGAAAAATACTTCACATCTTCTGGGAAGATCAGGATCCACACACAAACAGAGGTAGGCAAACCAGGCCAAAAGGACCTTTTGCAAGCAATGACAGTGCTAAAATGGAAGATAAAACTCTACATGATGGAATCCATATAACTACATATCAGAAGGTCATACTCAGACCACTTCTACATGCACATCTCATGAACTAGAAGGGTTTCAGAAAAGATCTCTAGTACCCTATTTACACAAAGTGCTTTGAATCCCTTCAGACCTAGACGATTTGGGGTGTTATGGTTAGAGAGCTAGACACTGAAATCAAGACACTACACACACACACACACACACACTGATAATGGCTGCCTTATACAGCCCAAGGGGAAGAGGATCTGGGGCATTATGTCCAGCTTTGTGTCGTGGAATCCATGGAAGAAAAACAGCAGAGAATTGGGTGTAGCACAAAATTCACTGCCCATGCCTGAGAGGAGTCAAAGCTTCTCAATAAGGGAAACTGCAGAGAGAGGAGGCAAGAAGGCGACACTGGAAGAGCCAGACCATCTAGGGTGAATTAAAATAGCCATCGCCTTTGAAGGAGAAGCCCCTTCCTCCTTGGATTAAAGAAAGGAAAATAGATTGAGTAAGTCATTGGGACAAAAAAAAATGTAGTGACTTCCAGTGCCAATGAAGTGGAGTAGATCACATCACATCCTATAGCTCCCACTAATTACAATTTAGAATTGTCACAGAACACATAAAGAACTACCCAAGGGCTCTGGAAAGGAAACAATAGCAGGCAGCTCAGAGAGGGAAGTCAAAACTTGAAGAACATCCAGTACAACAATGGGGTTTATTTCCTTCTTTATCTTACAGCTTTGACCCAAAGGGGCCCAAGCTGTGGAACTGGCATGGATAGCAAAACTCCAAGAGAAACCTCCATTTTCTGGTCAGACAACTGGAAAAAAGACTCCCGTGAGCCTGAGATTGTGAGAACAATATCCATTATTTTTTATTTATCTATTTCCTCTCTCAGCCCTAACCAATCCTAGTTTTTGAGCTGTACTGACAACACTGAACAGATGCCTAGGCCCCAAGAGAAAAACTTGCCTCTCTGGCCACCAGAAAAGGTGTCCTTGTGGACCAAAGACTGTTTAGGGATATCCCTGTTATGTTTCTCTCTCTCTTTTCTCCCACCACTTTGAACTTGAGGACAGCCCCAGAGTTGCACAGAATTACATGGAAGAAACCCATCTTTCTGGCCGTAAGAACAGGAAAGAGTAGATCCTAGAAACTGAAGTGTATGGAGGCAGTAACACAGAAAAGAGATTTGGGAAAATGGATCCCCTAATTCTATGTCCAAACCAATATAAGTCTGAGCTGCACATGTACACAGCAGATCCAAAAAAGCATGTCAAAGGCTTTGAGACCCAGCCAAGTCCCAGACTAATCCCTGAGTGGCACATGTTCAGGGAAAACCCAAACAGCATAGAAAAATGTGGGCCAGAACTCCCAGTCTGAACCAAATGGGGTTAGTTGCTTGCTAAAAAAAAAAAAAAAAAAAAAAAAAAAAAA
>NW_007732993.1:106297-109146 GCF_000696425.1 Galeopterus variegatus | reverse complement strand
AAAAAAAAAAAAAAAAAAAAAAAAAAAGTAATTAACATCCTACATTCTCCAGGGGCTTTCAACAGGACTCAGAGTTGTGAACTTAATATTAAAAATATCCAGGATACAACCCAAAATTGCTTGACATGATAAAAATAGAAAAATCTGGCCAATTCTCAAGAAAAAAGACAATCAACAGATGCCAATCTGAAGATGACCCATGTGCTGGAATTATAAGATAATGACTTTAAAATAGCTACTGTAACCATGCTACAAAACCATAATGTAAAAGTAAGCACTATTGAAGTAAATAAGAGGATAGACATTCTCAGCAGAAAAATGAAATTTTTTATTTCAAAGAACCAGGTGTTAGATCTGAAAAATACAATATATGAAATAAAAAATTCACAGGATGATATCAATAACAGAATGGAGGTTACACAGAAAAGAATCAGGAAACTTTTAGATAGATCAAAGGAAATTGTCCAGTCCAAAGAATAGAAAGAAAACAAGATTGAAAAAAAAAAATGAACAAAGTTTCAGGAGCCTGCAGGACAGTATCAAAAAATCTAATGTTCATTACATTGGGGTCCCAGAAGAGAAGAAAAATATTGATGCAGAAAAAAACAATTGAATAATGGCTGAAATTTTTCCAAATTTGGTGAAAAACGTAAAAATTCAAGAAGCTCAAATGAACCCCAAATAGGATTAACTCAAAGATAAACACCCAACACATCCTAATCAAACTGCTGAAAAAAATAAAAATAAAGAAACTGTCTTGAAAGCAGTCAGAGAAAAACAATAGATTACATTTAGAGAACAAATAACTGCAAATTTCCCCCCAGAAACAGTGGAGGCCAAAAAGCAGTGGAACAACATTTTTAATGTGCTGGAAGAAAAGAGCTGTCAACACCGAATTCCACAGTCAGCAAAAATATCCTTCAGGAATGAGAGGAAATAAAGACATTCTTGGATTAAGAAAAACTAAGAGAATTCATTGCCAGCAGATCTGCTCTAAAAGAAATGCTAAAACAAAAACAAACAAACAAAAAAAACCAGAAAAGCTGAAGAGAAGTGATACCAGATGAATCTTGGAACTACACAAATAAAAGAAAAGCAACAGAAATGGTAAATGCCTGGGTAAATATAATAGACTACTTCTTTCTTTTAAATTCAATGAGATATTTATGACTGTTGACTGCAAAAATTATAACATTGCCTGACAGAGTTTTCAAAGTGTATAGATGAAATGCATATGACAACTATAATGTCAAGGTGGGAGGGTAAAGGGAACAAATAACAAAGGAGATAAGCAGAAAATAAATAAGAATATGCTAAACATTAAACCAACCATATAAAACATAAGTGGCTTAAACATGCTAACTAAAAGATAAAAATCATCCAACTGGATATTTTTAAAGATCCAACTATATGCTATATACAAAAAACTTACTTAAATGTAATTATAAAAATGGATTAAAGGCAAAATGATGCAAAATATATACCATGAAAATATTTTAAAAGTTGGAGTGGCTATATTAATATCAGAAGAAATCAATTTCAGTACAGGAAATTTATCAGGGGTAGAGTGAGACATGACATAATGATAAGAGGGTCAATTCACTAAGAAGACATAATAATCCTAAATGCGTACTCGTATGTACCTAACAACAAACAGCACAGCAAAACACATGAAGCAAAGAGCTGGCCAGTTTGCTCACTTGAATAGAGGGTGGTGCTGGTAACACCAAGGTCAAGGGTTTTTTTTTTGTTTGGTTGGTTTTTTTGTCCTTTGTGAGACCGGCCGCACAGCGCTCAGCCAGTGAGCGCTGTGAGCACACCAGTCATCCCTATATAGGATCCGAACCCGTGGCGGGAGCGCCGCTGCGCTCCCAGCGCCGCACTCTCCCGAGTGCGCCAAGGGCTCAGCCCAAGGGTTTTGATCTCCATACCAACCAGCCTCCAAAAAACAAACAAAACAAAAAAATACATGGAGCAAAAACTGATAGAATTAAAAGGAAAAATAGATCAAATAAGGTACAAATAAGCACAGGAAAACATGTTCAACATCATCAGTCAATAGGAAAATGCAAATTACAACCCAATGACATATTACACATCTATTAGAATGCTCCTCCCCTCCAAAATCTGACAGTGCTAAGAACTGGCAAGTATATGGAGCAACTGGAACTCTCATACATTGCCAGCAGGAATGTAATATGGTATAGCCACTTTGGAAAACAGTTTGGCATTTACTCATAAAATTAAACATATACTTTCTACTCATATATGACTCAGCAATCCCACTCCCAGGAAGGCTTATGGTCACAAAAAATGTTTACATAAATGTTTATAAAACCTTTATTCATAATCACCAAAAACCATAACAACCCAAATATACTTCACCTGGTATATTCAAACTGAGACATCCACATGACAAAACACTGCTCATCAATGAAAAGGGACAAACTATTGATGAATCTCAAATGCATTACGCTAAGTGAAAGAAGCCAGACTCCAAAAGCAACATGCTGTATGATTCCATTTATTTAGATATCCTGGAAAAGGCAAAACTGCAGGATCAAAGAACAGTTCAGTGGTTGCCAGGAGTGGAAGATGAGAGAGGAATTGACTTCAAAGGACAGCATGAGGGAATTTGGGGGTGATGAAACCATATCTTGATTGTGCTGGAGGCTATATGACTCTTATCAAAACTCATAGAACTGATCCAAAAAGAATTACTTTTACTATACATAAATTTTAGAATAAATTTTGTTACAAAACAGTATGTTCAGAGTCTATCAGGGTCTAAAGCAGTGGGTTTTTTTTTTTTTTTTGTCTTTTGTCTTTTTTTTCCGTGTCCGGCAACG
>NW_007732993.1:104083-105628 GCF_000696425.1 Galeopterus variegatus | reverse complement strand
GAAACCATATCTTGATTGTGCTGGAGGCTATATGACTCTTATCAAAACTCATAGAACTGATTCCAAAAAGAATTACTTTTACTATACGTAAATTTTAGAATAAATTTTGTTACAAAACAGTATGTTCAGAGTCTATCAGGGTCTAAAGCAGTGGTTTTAAAGTCTGGGATAACTAGGGAACCCCAGACCAATTAAATCAGAATCTCTGAAGGTAAGACTCAGGAATCCGTGGTTTTAAAATCTCCCCAGGTGGTTCAAATATACCGTAAATAAGGAGAAACACTGTATTCAAAGTGTGGGCCCAGGACCAGCAGCACCAGCATCACCTGGGAACATGCTAGAAATGCACATTCTCAGACCCCACCATAGCCCTATCAAATCAAAAACTTTGGGGGTGGGGCCCTGCAATCGGTGTTTTCACAAGCCTTCCAGGTGGTTCTGACTCTGGTTTAAGTTTGAGATCTACATCTGCCTCCCAGCCTCTTCCTCCCCATTGGGACCCTGTATCTGCCACCTGAAGTGCCAGCCCTGCTTCAGTACCCCAGACTAAGCTTAATCTCAGACACAAGAAACTCAAGAGGCCAACATGGTAGACACTCACCAGCACTCCAATTGTAGCTGTGAGCTTGAACCTCAGCTCCTAGCCCGTGTCCTGTTCACTCTTTCTGAGCCCTCTGTTGGTAATGTGGATTCTCTCTAGATGAGGACCTTGACTTGCTTTTGCCAGCCCACAGACTAGACTCCTATGGTTAAACCCAGCCCAGTGGCTGGAGGTATGAAGGAGATGACCTGCCTGGACTTCCAGTTGTCCTCTGCAGCTACATTCTATCGACCCAGCAAGACTCCCGTGCCGTCTATTGCATGTCACCATAAGTTTTAGAGCCTGTTTTGCATGCTCAATTGGATTTCCCTCTGACAGTAAGGCCACTCACACCATTCCCTTGTTCCCACTCTAACCTGCTTTGGAATCTATGGCTGCCGAATGACACTTCTCACAAACAAGTATATTCAGGTCAAATTTACTCAAGTCAAATTGGTGGAAAGGGTGATCATCTTTTAAACCTACATTTCCTACACCCTTTCTGCTTTTCATGTTTTGTTTTAGTTTGGTTTGGTTTGTTTGTTTTGTTTTAATGAAGCATCCGGAACTTCAGATGTTATGATAAATTCAAAAAGATGCAAGTCGACATTACTCTTCTTTGGTGATATCTGGAGAATTTCTTCTATCGAAGAATAGGATAGTTGTGCCCCAACCATTCTTATTCCTGACATGAGTTACGTTGAGTTCTTGGGTCTGAGAGGAAAGAAAGAGAAGAGAAGTAGAAGAAGAAAGCAGACTAGAGCTATCAGATCAGCCTCCACTGGAATAGAGTCAATGGATGTGAAATGAACACCATTCTTCACAATAGTCATTTAATAACAGCATGGTAAACGTCTACTGGCCCCTCAACAATCAAAACTGATGGAACACATTCCAATGGTTCTATTTGGCAGGTAGAAATGAAAGAAATTTATTTCTTTGAGATGAATAATTGCACATGGCTA
>NW_007732993.1:94285-103472 GCF_000696425.1 Galeopterus variegatus | reverse complement strand
TATTTGGCAGGTAGAAATGAAAGAAATTTATTTCTTTGAGATGAATAATTGCACATGGCTAATCTTTCCTTTCCATTTTCACCCCCACTAGCCTGATTCAGACCCTTAACACTACCCACCTAAGTAATGAATGTTGCTGCGGTCCCTGGTTGGTGCCCTGGCTATGTGCTTTCCCATTCTAACCCATCCTACTCCACCCTAGGATGACTCTTTTAACAGGCAGCAGTGATTGAATTAATCCTCTGCCCATAATTCTCTAAAGTTCCCTATTTAAGGCCCTCCACAGTAGGATTCAAATCCACCTCACCCAATACTCACCTCTTCCAACAAGACTCAGCTCCAGCCACCTTGGTCTCCTCCACAGGTGTCAGACCTGATGGCTCACCCAGCCTCCTCCACTTCCTCCTATCTCCCCCTACAAACATTTTCCTCAATCAATCTCATGCATGTCTAATCCCATCTTGATGGCTACTTCTCAGATGATCTGAACACAAATGGAGAGTGAAAAAAAACTAGACAAGTTTGTAAATTCATACTGCAAAGAATTGGAAAGCACTTCTCCAAAGGTGATTCTCACGTGAAACACTCCAAGATTCTCAATCTACCCAAAATCTAGCTAATTTTTCCATTGATCACAACATTCTCCCAATTTACAGATGGGAATATTTCAGCTCAAGAAGTTTAGTAAATTGTCTGAAGGTCGTATAGCTAATAGGTATTGAAGTCAGGGCTCCTGAATCAACATCACAGTATGCATTCAACTACACTTTAGTGGACTTGAAATAAATCATGAATGTTTTGTAAATGGCATAGCACCATCTAATGAAAGATATTATAAACCATTGTCGGCATCCTCCTCTTTTCTTTCTTAGGATCTTTGCAGGAAAGCAAAAAGTGAAGCAGATGGGTCATACTGCCCGTGGAAGAGAATAATAGCCTCAAAGATGTCCACGTCCTAATCCCCAAATCCTGTGATTATGTGACCTTACATTGCAAAGGGGACTTTGCAGATGTGATTAAGATGTAAGGAGATTATCCTAAATCATCCCAGTGAGCCCACTGCAGTCACAGGCATCCTTATGAAAGGGAGGCAGGAGAACCAGAAGCAGAGATGTGAGGACAGAAGCAGAGGTCAGAGAGAGAGACTTGAAGATGCTAGTCTGCTGGTTTTGTGGATGGAAGGGGCCTACAAGCCAAGGAATGCAGGTGGCCTCTAAAAGCTGGAAAAGGCTGGGAAATAGATTCTTCCCTAGAGCCTCCAGAAGGAACAGAGCCTTACTGACTTCTTGATTTTAGTAGGACTTTTGACCTCCAGAACTGTAAGAAAATAAATGTGTGTTGTTTAAAGCCACTAAGTTTGTGGTCATTTGTTACAGCAGCAGTAGGAACCGAACACAGTGAATACTCTGGACACCCACCCAACATTCATCCAAAAGACACACACACGCACATACATACACGCACATACACACACGCACGCACATACATACACGCACGCACATACACACACGTGCACACACCATTACAGATTGTGCATCTCATCAGCTCCTCAAACCCCAAGTCTTACTTGAGCCTCTACCTGGACTTGGACCCCTGTGGTTCTTGGAAGCTTCCACCCCACTCCCTCCACCCAGGGCTGCTCAAGAGACCCTTAAAGACCTCCTTCTAGACCTCAATTTCTGTGGCTCTAATTCACTTAACAGTGGAGCTGTGATTTTTATTAAGCAGTTAAAAGAAAAAGTCCAGATTTCCCTAAGCCAAGCCTAGGAGAGGCTATTCCAGAGATTGGTCTTTTATGTAAGGTGTAAAGTGCATTATATCAAGACCTAGAAAAAGCACAACACCCTTAAAAATAAATGCACAAATAAATGTGCACTTCCTCCAAGGAAGTTTGCAGGAAGCTGTATATAAAAGTAGACCATGCATAGTAATTTTCTGAGCTGGCTATTTGGAGACTCCCCAAATGAAAAGAAAAAGCATTCCTGGCCTCTTTTTCCCTTAAAAATAAATGCACAAATAAATGTGCACTTCCTCCAAGGAAGTTTGCAGGAAGCTGTATATAAAAGTAGACCATGCATAGTAACTTTCTGAGCTGGCTATTTGGAGACTCCCCAAATGAAAAGAAAAAGCATTCCTGGCCTCTTTTGGCAGGTGAGAATTCTTCCACCGATGGCCTCTTTTGGAACCATGCACCCCACCTTTGGGAAACTTCAGGACTTCAAGTACACCAGAACTATGGTGGCTTCCCTTGGACTTAATGAGGAAGGCAGAGGCATCGATAGAGGATATTCTGGATACAGTAACCATCCCTGAAACCTGTAGACATAATAGAGTCTAAAGGACAGCTGACAAAATCCCAAGGACATTTTATAAGACTCAGTTTGAAAACCCCAGTGACAATTAACAACTTTGCAGGGTCACTGGAGTACCAGACAGTTCTGTGAAACCACCAACCTCAGCAAAGTGTCCACTGCCCTCTTTTCACTCCCCGGGTCCCATTGATCTCTATGTGGTTAGTGCTGATAAGTAGTAGGAAAAGGAGAAGACCGCGTCCCGATAGCCCTTGCAATTGCTAGCCTGGAATGTGACCACATCATTCTCCCCTGAGCCGGGATCATGGAATCCATTGTTTTACATAGTTGAACAAATGAATTTCTAAACTGCTTGAGCGTAGTATGCTTTAGGTAATACCTCGCTGGAGAATTGACGTTTAAACTCATTATCACGTCCTGAGTGGATGATCAACTTTAAATCGGGGATAGAGACAACTGAGAAGGAGAACTATGCAAATAGTGTTTATACAGTCAGTGCTAGCCTGAGGATTTCAAGGATTCTTTTACATAGCCAAAGGAAAATTGAAATCCTTTGAAAGATCTGGAAGAGAAATTATTTGGTTAGCAAAAGTGCAGAGTATTTAGAAAAAGCATATTGCACAAATTTAGACCTTCACAGAGGTCTGATATCATTTTTAAAAAAATTAATGGCCCTGCAGACACAGTATCGAAGGATAAAATTGATAGGCATGACCATATAAATGTGTTCTTTTTATTTTGTAGGTCAAAGATATTAAATAAAATTAAAATATAAGCAACAAATGGAAGAAATAATTGCAACACATTTGACAAGAAATAGGTTGATGTCCTTAACATACGAAGACTTCTTTACTCAATAAGAAAAAAACACACCACCAGGAAAGTAAGCAAATGAGACAAAAGGAGAAAAATGAAGCAATATTCAACTTCACTAATCAAGAAGCACAAATTAAAACAATAAGTTTTTTTCACCAGATAATACTTATTAAATAGGCAGAAACTTTCTCATGTACCATTGCTAGTAAAAATATAATTTAACACAATGTTTCTGCAAAGAAATTTGGTAAATACATTTTAAAACCTTAAAATATGTATTCCCTTTGACTCGGCAATCATTTCTAACACTAATCATCTCACTTTTATGAATATTCTAAGGAAATTATCAGGAACGGGGGTGAAGATGCAGACACATTTATAATGGTGAAAAATTGGAAAGTACCTAAATATTCGAAACTAGGGAATTATTTAATAAATGATGATAAATCAAGCAATGGAATGCTATATAGCACTTAGAGAAATGTGTTGTATATGTTGATGTAGAGAAATATTCATGACATGTTGTTAGATGAGAAAAGCAGGTACAAATAGGATATACACTATGAGTCCATTTCTGTGAGATAGATGAGGCTGAATAGATAGATGGATAGATAGACAGATAGACAGACATAGGTAGATAGAAATAACCAGGAGGTCCTACAACCTGTTAGGAGAGAATACATCTTTGGCACTGATTTCCTTGAGGAGGGATGTTCCATAAACTCTCCTGGTCTCTCTCCATCCCCTTTAACTCCCTCCAACTCAGGGGAAATGGAGTGTCTTATGTGGTTGGTAAATCTGGGAAGCATAACAAAGGTGTCCTTGGCTCGCTCCTCCCTGCCTACTCCTGGGATGCCTGGCACACAAGCACACAGTCTCCGCTGTTCCTCCCAGTCAGGAGATTACCCAGCCCAGTACCATCTGCACCTGGTTGGCTACATCTGTCTCATTCTACACAGTTTGCAGTCCCATGTGGCTCTCACACTAAGTTACACTTCCAACTTTTCTCTTTCACTAATAAAGACATCCTGGCTTCTGCTGGTACTCTTTGCCATATTTCTCCATTTGTTGTGGACCCTGGTGGGGAAGTCAGGTGGAACTTTTTGTGTCTCTTCAGAAATCCCAGCATGAGGGCTGGCCAGTTAGCTTAGTTGGTTAGAGCACAGCCTTAGAACACCAAGGTCATGGCTTTAGATCCCCTTATTGGCCAGCTGCAAAGACAGAAAAAAAAAAAAAAGAAAGAAAGAAATCCTAGCATGCATCAGGGCTCTCATAAAAGCAGTAAAACCTTACTTGGTAAACTGAGGCAAAGAGGAACTTATTTTTAAAAGTAGCAGGGATGAGAAGACTGTTTCTAGATTAGACAGAAGACTAGAGAACCAGGCTTGGGGAGGTCAGAAAGCAGGATGTTCAGCACTGGAGTCCCAGCACGGAGTAGGGTCAGCAAGCCATCTCTTCAATGTTCCTTCTGACTGTTCCTTCCATTCTTGCATGGATTGCTCCAGATTAAAAGTTTGAGAAACAAATTTCAAGATGGCCAAAGGATACCTACCCAGCATCATTCCCCACTCCCCGCTTTCTAACAGAACCCAGCTGTCTGTGTATCCATTGCTCCCCCACTCATTATTTGGGGAAAGTGGATCCCCCCCAGTTCCAGGCCCATTGGCCCACTGCATTCCCCTGACAGCAGCCACTGGTTCTGCCTTGGCTGGGCCAATCACATGATGACTTGGAATCCTGGGGGGAAAATAACCTCTTTCTGTATCTGTCTCCTGGATATGGGCAGGAAGCATATGAGTCTGGAGGTTGTTGGCCAACTTAAAACACAGCTACACCACAGAAGACTAAACAGAAAGACCAAAAGAAAGTCACCCAAAAGAAAGTCAATCAAACCAATCTGAAGCCAGAATGGATGCTGGGCAATCCCAAATGATAAACGTGCACTAACTACAAAGACAGGGCAAGAGTGAGCTGAAATTCAGAAAGCTTGTGCTTGGATCCTGATTCTACCACTTTTTAACTGCGTCATCTGGGTAAACTTAGCCTTTCTGAACCTCACTTTTCTAATGTCTAAAATAGAGATAATAATGGTAATTCTTCCTAGGGTTACCAGAGGATAAGATGAGATAATCTGTGTACAACAGGTGGCACGGCGTCTGGCTCATAGTAACTGCTGGACAAGTTACTGTTTTGCATACCAAACTGGAACCCCTCTTGCACACCACTTCCGAGTCTCTTGGCCTCACCTGTCTCTTAGTCCCCCAGACAAGTCTCTACAGCACCAAACTCGGGCCCACGCTGGTCTGTCTTCTCTGTTTTCTCCATTTTGCACTCACTCAGTGTTTATGCCTGCACGACCCAGCCATGCAGGAGCGGTGACCTCCCACAGGGCAAATGTTTGAATAATGGGGACAAGAGCCAGTAGATAAGTGTTTTCCCCTCACTTCTCCTGATAAAAGGTCCCAATAACATATTTCACGTGGCACAGGGCTCTTGAGGGGTCAACAGCTGCCTGACGCAGTGGTCAAATCAAATACGCATCCTTCTTCTGAGGCTCCCCTACCCTGCCTCAGTCCCCCATCCCTCTGATAAAAGGTCCCAATAACATATTTCACGTGGCACAGGGCTCTTGAGGGGTCAACAGCTGCCTGACGCAGTGATCAAATCAAATACGCATCCTTCTTCTGAGGCTCCCCTACCCTGCCTCAGTCCCCCATCCCTCATTCCAGCTTCCTCTCAGGCTCCACTTTCTGGCAAACCCAGGCTGAGCTCAGAATATGTCTAGGTGGTGCATATTTGCGGTTGGTTTCTCTTTTCCTTCCTTTTCCTTACTTCTATTTTCTAATTATTCTTTCAACAAACACATCTTAATCTCATGATCTTCAAGTCTTTTTTCCCCCCAAGCCTATAATCACACCTTCAAGGCTAATCTACCTTTGTTCTGAAAGTAACATGAAATTAAAGTTAGGGGGAACGTGTGGGAATGCGAGATTAAACATTGCTAGCAAAAGACATACCCAACGCAGGGTCCTCCCAGGAAGTGGAAAGCAGAAAGTAGGAGACAGGGAAGGTAGTTATTCTTCCTGGTTGTTTCTGGATATTCTACAGGCAGCTCTGAGGCTGGTTTCTCAGAAAAGAGAAAAACCTTATAGGAGAGGAGGCGGCGGCGGGGATGGGATGGAGGGAGGGGGGGGATGGGCATCTCTCCTCCTTTGTCCCCCAGCATGGCTCCCTGAGGTGGGAATGAGGAGCAGAGCCCTTTCTGCTCCAGGCCTTCTGTTCAGCAGAGGTGCTAACTGGTTGGCGGGCCCAGGTAGAAGAAGCAGAAGGCAGGAGTGATAAACTAGGTGTGAAGGCCCCTTACGGAGCCAGAGAGAGCCACTTGCCTGTGGCTCTCAGCCAGGTGACTGGAACAAGGCACCGACCTAACAGCTCTGTTCGGAGCAGAGCTCCTAATTAAAAAGCAGGGGGCTCTGCTGCAGAGTGCAGAAAAGCCCACCTGGATTCTTTACATCACCAAGTAGAACTTGGGCCCTGCTCTGCAGGTATCTGTCTGCTGCCTGGGGACCAGAGTGCTAGATCCCAGGTTATGATCCAGGCTCCAGGCATCAGCCCCCGCTCCCACATCAGAGATAAGCACACACCCATGGCCAGGGCTGGGCCTGAGGTTCAGAGGCACAGGAGACTCGGTGTGGTGCCCTAGAATTTAATAAGGTCACCCTGAAACAAGCAGG
Organism: Galeopterus variegatus; assembly: GCF_000696425.1. Lineage (NCBI taxonomy): Eukaryota > Metazoa > Chordata > Mammalia > Dermoptera > Cynocephalidae > Galeopterus > Galeopterus variegatus. The sequence goes on along the minus strand of NW_007732993.1, from coordinate 96,610 downwards.
TAAAGTTGCATAAATCAGTACAAAATGATGAGAGACACTGCCTGAGCCCTGCCTCCTAAATCTACTCAAGTCTCTCAAGGGAATGATGTTTTTTTCTTTATTACTGGAGAACATTTTTAAATTCTCATTAACTACCTTATTTATTATGGTAAGAAAACACCACAATATGTAAGATTTACATCTTAACCATGCTGATGGAGTTTGGATGTGTTGTCCCCTCCAAAACTCATGTGGAAATTTGATCCCCAATGTGGCAGAGTTGGAGACTGACTGAGTCATGGGGGCGGGTCCCTCATGAATGGTTTAATGCTCTCCCTGGGGGAGGAGGATTAATGAGTGAGTTCTCGCTCTATTAGTTCCTGCAAGAGCTCGTTGCTTAAAAAGACCCGGGCACCTTCTCTCTCTCTCTTGCTTCCTCTCGCCATGTGATCTGCTTGTACCCACCGGCTGCCTGCCGCTTTCCACCATGAGTAGAAGCAGCCCGAGGCCCACGCCAGACACAGCTGTCCCAGAATCGTAGGCCAAATAAACCTCTTTTCCTTATAAATTACCCAGTCTCAGGTATTTCTGTTATAGCAACACAAAACGGACTAAGACAGAAAATTGGTACCGAGGAGTGGGGTGGTGCTATACAGATACCTGAAAATGTGGATGTAGCTTTGGAACTGGGCAATGGGCAAAGGTTGGAGGAGTTTGGAGGACTTAGAAGAAGACAGAAGGACGAGGGAAAGTTTGGAATGTCTTAGAGACTTATGTGGTGGCGAGCAGAATGCTGATAGAAATGTGAACAGTAAAGACCATGTGGATGATGAGGTCTCAGATAGAAATGAGGGACTTATTGGAAATTGGACAAAAGATCACCCTTGCTACACCATAGCAAGGAATTTGGCTGCATTGAGTCCATGCCCTTGGACTTTGTGGAAGGTGGGACTTAAGAGTTGTGAACCAGATTATCTAGAGGAAGAAATTTCCAAGCAGCAAAGCATTAAGGATGCTGCATGGTTATTTCTAACAGCCTATGCTGAGTTATGGCAGAAAAGGCATGATGCAAAGCCAGAATTTAAAATGGGAGAAGAGCGTAAAGATTTGGAAAATTTGCAGCATGGCCACGTGGTAGAAAAGCAGAGAGCATGCAATGGTGCAGCCCAGCAACCATTAGCTAAGAAGATCAGTACAAAGGAAAGGGATTATCAAGAGAAGGAGGAAAAGGCTCTGAAGGCATTGCAGAAGCCTCTGGGACCAACCCTTCCATTTCAGGCCCAAAGGCCTAGGGAGAGAGAATGGTCTTGGCAGACAGGCCCGAGGCACCCTCCATGGGCTCGCTGCCCAGGGCCACCTGGAGAAGTGGCTTCCAGCACCAGCACCCCAGCTGCTTTGGCTGCTCCAGCTGTGGCTAAATTGGCCCCGGGTGTGGCTGGACCCACAGCTTTGGAAAATACAAGCCAGAAGTCTTGGCGGTGTCAACATGGTGTTAGGTCTCCAGGCTCACAGAATGCCAGAGCTGGGAAGGCTTGGAAGCCTCCATCCATATTTCAAAGTATGTATGGAAAAGTCTGGGGGCCCAGGAAGAGATCTGTTGCAGGGGTGGAGTCACCGCAGACAGCCTTCACTAGAGCAATGCCAAACCAAAATGTGGGGTCAGAGTTGCAGCAGAGAAACCCCAACAGTGCCATGCCTAGTGGAGCCATGAGAGAGGGACCGCCATGGAGACCCCAGACCTGTGGAGCTACCAGAGTGGAACACCAACCTGGGAGAGGTGAAGTGTGGCTCGAGACCAGGAAAGCCATAGGAGCAGAGCTGCCCAAGGACTTGGGGACCCAACCTCCACACCAGTGTGCAGAGGCAGTCGAACATGGAATCAACGTGCCTGATTCAACAGCCTTGACATTTAATGCCTGCCCTGCTGGGTTTTGGAATTGTTTGGGGCCTGTTTTTCCTTTCTTCTGGCCTATTCCTCCCTTTTGGAATGGAAATATACTCAATGTCTGTTCCACCATGGTATCTTGGCAGTAGATAAATTTGGTTTTGTTTTTCAGGTTCACAGCTGGAAGGACTTTTGCTTTTGGTCTCAGAGGAGACTTTGGCTTTGGACTTTTAAGTTGGCGCTAGAACAAGCTAAGACTTTTGGGACTGTTGGGTTAGAATGATTGTATTTTGTATGTGAGAGCGACATGAGTTTTGGGGGTCCAGGGGCGGAATGATGGAGTTTGGATGTGAACATGAGTTTTGGGGGTCCAGGGGTGGAATGATGGAGTTTGGCTGTATTGTCTCCTCCAAAACTCATGTGGAAATTTGATCCCCAATGTGGCAGTGTTGGAAACTGAT
>NW_007732993.1:91182-93892 GCF_000696425.1 Galeopterus variegatus | reverse complement strand
CCTCTTTTCCTTATAAATTACCCAGTCTCAGGTAATTCTGTTATAGCAACACAAAACGGACGAATACACATGCTTAAGTGCACAGTACATAGTGCTAACCATATCCTCACTGGTGTGCAGCAGATCTCCAGAACTTCTTCATCTCACAAAAGTGAAACTCTACACCTGTAAACAACAGTTCTCCTTTCCCCTGCTCCCAGCCCCTGGCAACCACCATTCTACTTCCTGTTTCTGAATCTGACAACTTTAGACACCACGTGTAAGTGGAATCATGCAGTATTTGTCCTTCTGTGTCTAGGTTATTTCACTTAGGATAATGTCCTTCACATCCACCCATGTCGTAGCATATGACAGGATCTCCTTCTTTTTTAAGGCTGAATAATGTTCCATTGTATAGACGTAATGGATGATTCTGCTGCACCATTTTACTGGTGAATGGTGAAAAAAAATGGACATGTGAAAATACAACTGTGTTGACACAGCCCTGCCCACAGAGAAAGAGACATTGTCTCGGGTCAGCTCAAATACCTGTCATTGATTTGTCATTGATTTATTTATATATCAAGTATGTACCAGGACCTATCATGTCCCAGTGTCCTGCATGAGAGAAGACAGATCGAGTCCCTGCCTTCATGGTACTTCCAGCCCAGTGGGAGCCAAACACATTTTGTCATTGATTTATTTATATATCAAGTATGTACCAGGACCTATCATGTCCCAGTGTCCTGATGGGAGAAGACAGATCGAGTCCCTGCCTTCATGGTACTTCCAGCCCAGTGGGAGCCAAACACACATCAATGGGCCCCCAAATGCCATAGTCAGAAGAGTACTAGGTATAGAGGGAGCGCAAGGGGAAAGCAGGTCCCTGGGTGTGTGAGAGAGCAGGGAGGGGTTCCCCAGGCAATAAGGGAAGGGTGGGCACTGGAAGAGGAGCAGCAGCAGGTACAAAAGTCCAGAAGAGCCAAGAGAATAGCCTGTTATAAGGTACAGTCACCCTCCGTATCCACGGGTTCACATTTATGGATTCAACCAACATCATATCAAAATTTTTCTCTGGATGGGAAAAAACAATAAAAAAGTAACAATACAACATTAAAAAATAATACACATAAGAAAAACAATACATTATAACAACTATTTACATAGCATTTATATTGTGTTAAGTATTATAAGTAATCTAGAGATGACAAAGTATGTGGGAGAATGTGCAAATACTAGGCCATTCTATATCAGGGACTTGAACATCTGCAGATTTTGGTATCCACAGGGGTTCTGGAACCAATCTCCTGTGGATACCAAGGGACAACTTTAATAGGAAGGACACAGTACCACTTACAAAGTATCCTTGCCAGAAAAAGAACTTGAATCTAATCGAATCTCTAAGTCAGAGCTTCTCAGCCTCAGCAATACAGACATTTTGGGCCAGATAATTCTTTGCTATTGAGGGGAGAGGGCTCTCCTGTGTCTCATGGAATGTTTAGCAGCGTTCCTCACCTCTATCCACTAGATGCCAGCAGCACCCACCCAGTTGTGACAACCAAAAATGTCTCCAGATATTGTCAAATCTTTCAGGAGCAAAATCTCCCCCTGCTGAGAACCACTCACTGTTGTATCTGAAAAGTTTAGACGTAGTAAGGATTTCAGGAATGGTTTGATCAGGGCTCTGACTCTGTTTCTCTGCATTTCTTTCATCAACTGTCCTCTCCCTTGTGTCAACCTCATCTCAAACCAGGCTGTATTCAAGGTATCAAAGTGGCTGCAGCAGCTGCAGACCTCACAGCCATATATACTGGCAAAAAAATAAAACAGTTTCTTCTCACCCAGCCCTGGAGGAAAGGCCTGACTTTATTCTAATCAGGCTAAATCCTGTCTCCTTAAATCCTGTCTCCTTCCCTATCCCAATACTGTTGTCAGGGGAAAGCTTTGCACTGACAGGCTGGGACTCACATTAGGTATCTATCCCTGAATGAACTAATTTATTTATTTTTAAAATATTTAAAGCCTTCTATTATAGTGTTCTATGTATCCTTACAGTAAATTCTCTTTTCCGTTTAACCTGGTTTGATGAGGGTTCTATTATTTGTAACCAACAGAAATGCCTTAATTAAGACAGAGACCACATATGGAGCATTTTGAAAGGGGACCCTAGTCATCAGGGTAACCCTAAAATCAGTCCTAATGCAACCAGTGTTTTGAATAAGCAAGGAGCCTGATTACAGAGATCAAAACAGCCTCATTTGTTGCCTCCCCACACCCCTTTAAATTGTACTTACAAAGGTATAAGCCCTTCTTCAGATGAAAATGCCACCAGGTTTTTGCCTATTCATATGTCAGAGATAATCTTTAGGTCACTGTAAATCCCACAGTCTCAACTTCAAAATAAAGATGCCTAGTCAGTATAATATTTAAGACATACTTATACTTTTAAAATATTCATTGTTTATCTAGAATTCAAACTTAACTGGGCATTCTGTGTTTTACCTGATAGCCCATGCACAGAGCTGATTGAGTGTCCTCACAACATGGCAGCTCGCTCCCCCAGAGCGAGTGATCTGAGAAAGAATTGAGAGGGAAGAGAGAGCTACAATGCCTTTATGACCAGCCTTGAAGTTCCCGCCCTTTTGCTTCTATCACATTTTATTTTTTTTTTTTTGTCAATATACAATGTAGATAGTTATTGTGTCCCATCACCAAAACCTCCCTCCCTCCT
>NW_007732993.1:83413-86807 GCF_000696425.1 Galeopterus variegatus | reverse complement strand
AGACATAACAATCATAAATATGTATGCACCCAATGTTGGAGCACCCAGATTTATAAAACATTTTATACTCATTAGAAGCAAGCCACTAAGTCCAGCCTGCACTCAAGCAGAGGGGAATTAAGCATCATCTCTTAAAGGAAAAAATATTAAGTAATTTGTGAACATGCTTTAAACCACAACAATCCCACATCTACTTTCTTCCCCAAGAAAGAAGCCCCTCCATCTGGTCCTCAAGACATGCTCACACATCCTGTGCCCTACAGACTGGGGGGACGGGGGTCGGCCCTCATGCAGAAGTGCTCTCAGGCTCTGCCCAAAGCAGCAGGACAGACTTCTCTGGCCCCCTAGGTTTCCAGGTAGAAATCCACGCTCCACCTTGAGTCAACACTGATGCTCCGTGTCTCCCCCAAGGAAAGCACTTTTTGAAGTTCTCCTGGTGGTCTCAAGCTTGGGGTAAAAGGAAGCACTTCCTGCTCCTCCTTGAAAGGGGAAGTTGGGGCCCAGAGCACAGCAACAACTCTCCCCTGAGAAATCTCTTCACCAAGTCTTGTTCTTTTTCTTTCTCTCCTCCTTGGCTACTTTTTAAGGATGTCCTAGGGTCAAGGAGCAGGTCCTCAGATATTTCCTTTGAATGTCTGCAAATGCAGAATTGTCTTCCCCTCATTTTGCCAGGAAAAGTCTCATTCTAACATCTTTCACACTAGTATATAAAAGGACATAATGCAGGATAAAGCACATCACAGACCAGGAAGGGGATGAAGTGTACTCACATCATGTGGGCAAGATTGGCTCTTGGATCTAAGTAAGTAATAAGAAATTAGATACTCACAATGCACCATATGCAGAAAAATTAATTCCAGATATGTCAAGCCATTAAATATATAAAAAGAAACAATTTAAAAACTAGAAAAGTTTTAAGTGGATATTTGACTGATTTTGAAATAATAGAGAATGTTCTAAGCCTAAAGGCAGTGGGGGAAAAGCACAAAGGCAAAGCTAATAGGTTTAACATTTCTTTTTAACTAAAACATTTTGAAGACATTGAAAACCTGCTGCTATATCAAACCTCAGAAAGTCCTCTCCTAGGATCAGAGGCTGTAAAGACTTCAAGAAATCAACCTACATGTTATACGACAGACCAAGACATGTCTTCCTGTAATATTCCATAAGTCGCTTTGAACTGAACCCAATATAACATGTTCTACACTCTGCAGTGAGACTGATGCTTTCCATCACATGGAAATCATATTTGTAATTAACACAGCCTGACATCAGGCTATATTTTTCATTCACTCATGTAACAAAAGCTATTATGGGCCCAGACTGCCCAGCACTGTTCCAGGCTCTCGGGATCCAAAGGCAAACCAGACCTTGATCCCTCCCTTGTGCATTTTACCTTCTTTGGAGCCAGAGGGACAATAAATAAGTACAGAAATTAACAAACTTTTTCATATCATGAGAAATTTCATCCTAATCTGAGTTCATATTTTTACAACACAGAATTCTTTTCATTGAACTTGGTTTTCACCATTAAGTTGTTGTTCTCAACCTTGGCTGCACCTGGGACTAATGAGGAAAGCTTTAAAAAATACCAACGCTTGGGTTCCACTCCCAGAGATTCTGACATAACTTGTCTGGGATAAAGCCTGGGCATCAATTTTTGTTTGTTTTTTTTAAATCTCCTCAAGTGTTTCTCATGTGCAGCCAGATTGAGGACCACTGAAAAGGGCATATAAAAGAAACTGCCACTAGATGTCGCTGTCCCCAAAGGTTTAAAAAGAAACAGCCAAGTAGTCAATAGCTAAAATTCGCACAGAGAGACTTGATTTTGCCAGATTTGGGATCCAAGTAAAAGCCCAATAAAAAAATATTCCTTAATTTCTCTTTGGTCTGAATTAAGCAAGTCACACAAAACCCAAGTCACACAAAACCCACTAGGCCTGCCATAACAAAATACCACAGGTTGGGTGGCTTAAACAACAGAAATTTATTTTCTTACAATTCTGGAAGTTGGCAGTCTAAGCTTGAGGTACAGGCAGGGTTAGTTTCTCCTGAGGGCTCTGACTTGCAGACAGCCACTTTCTCACCATGTCCTCACATGTTTGTCCCTCTGTGTTGTCTGTGTCCTGGTCTCCTCTTACATGGACACCAGCTGTATTGGATTAGGGCCCACCCTAATGACCCCATTTTAATTTAATTACCTCTTTAAAGACCCTGTCTCCAAATACAGTCACACTGTGTGGTACCAGGGGTTAGAGCTTCAACATATGAATTTGGGGAAAACACAATTCAGGGCGTAACACCAAGAAATCAAAACCAAAACCTATCCAGTTTATTGTAAAAGAACAGTTTCCCAACCACCCACAATTCTAAAGATCTCTCACATGGTAACTATGGGGAAAATAGTTGCTTTTTTTCCCCCAAAGTCACATCTGTTATTCAGTGCTAAGGTCACACCTGTTATTCAGTGTTAACTCAAAAGTTTTCTAAATAGCCCACACACACTTAGAATTAAAGTATTCATTTGGTTATATAACCCTATTTCCTGAAACAGGACGTGTGAGCTTAAAAAACAAAAAAAAAGAAAAGCCTGAGAGAAAGGGAACAGGGTTGTGTTGGTGGTAGTGGTGGTATTCTCATTATTATTTTTACAGTGCAAGCAATGCATCTTCATCAAAGATAATTTAGAAAGTACAATACAAAAAGTTACTTAAAATCATCCCAAACTCCACTACCAAAATAACACTCAGGATATATTATTCATCAAAGCTTTTCCTCACTGCATATATGTGGGTGTCCTCAAAAAAGAAACTATATGGTTTTGTAACTTGCCTTTTTTCACCTAACAAAATATCTTGAATACTTTCTGTGCCAAGAGTAACGCAGTGAAGACTTGAGAGAAGAGGTTTATAATGATTTTATGTATTTATTTAGGTAAAAGCTATGTAGGTATATAATCAAAATTTCAAACCATGGTGGAGGACATAAACAAAAAGGAAAACTCCCTTTCTTCTCTCTATTCCCACTCCCAGCCACCAACTCTTCATTCTAAGACAAAACATTAAATTAGAACTGTCCCAGAACTCCGTACAATATCAGAGACCTCCACAGGGCGTTGATCCTCATCGCCTGTGAACATGCCACTGTGTGAGAGCTGTGTGCTCGAGTCGTGTTAAGGGTTGCCAAAAGTCCCCATCTACCACAAAAAGACAGAAAAAATGCCTACAGCTGCCTGTCAGAGTGTCTGAAAATCCCAAAACCAAAGTCACCCTTTATGAGCCTTCTGGAGACTCTCTCTTTAGGGTTGTGTTATAATGTTGCCTGGGAGACATGACTCATAGTTAACATGCTAGCACGCACCTTTTGTCTGGTGAAAGCATTCCTACCCATGCAA
>NW_007732993.1:81471-82816 GCF_000696425.1 Galeopterus variegatus | reverse complement strand
CTCTCTCTTTAGGGTTGTGTTATAATGTTGCCTGGGAGACATGACTCATAGTTAACATGCTAGCACGCACCTTTTGTCTGGTGAAAGCATTCCTACCCATGCAACACTACTTAAGACGAGCCTCTAGAACAGCACTCTCCAGAACATTCTCCAGGCATTAGACACATATGGCTATTTAAATTTGAACCAGTTAAAATTAAAAATTCAGCAAAACAATGAAGTCTAGCGCCCCCTTCCTTCCCTGCCCCCCCCACCCTTCACTATTCCTAGGCAACCACGGACCCCATGTACCTGGGATCTATCCCAGTTGTCCAGAGGTACAGCTGGAAAGGAACTGTGGAAGCCGACAATCTTACCACGGTGCCTACAGTCAACTCAGCCTCCAGGACTCTTATCTTTAAAACCTCTCTGCCACATGTCAATTTGCATTTTTATTGAAGATGAACTATTTAGGACCTCACCAGAAGTCCAGAGCAGTGTGGAGGAAGAACTCCCACCAGCAGTCCCAACCCCACTTCCCTTCCCTATCTTGATGCACACATGGCTTTCAAGAGCCTGAACCAAGACTCCCCCAGCTCAGGATCTTCTTCAAGTCAAAAGTCAGAGCTGAGAAAAGCCTTAGCCCCAAACCATAGCTGGAGTCACATGTCCAGACCAGCACTGAACACACCCAGCTGCTGGCTGAACAAAAGAACTTTCTACGGGGTGCCAAAATCCATCTGTACAAGCAGCCCTGGGAGGAATTCCAGCTTTATCAGAAAGGGATTTGCTCAGAAAAGAGGGCATCACACACCAAAAACAAACCAAAATAGCTTCAGGACACCCTAAGCAAAAGAGAGATTTCCCAGAGCTTCTCCTGGAAGGAATGTATCTAAATTGCCACCCAAAAAGTACTATGACAGTTATTCCCCCACTGGTTCGAAAACACCAGCACTGCAGTGAGCTAACTTGAACTTCAAGTTGCCACATGCTTTAATGAGCGCATGGAGAAACTAAATACCTCTCACGAAATCTAAAACAAGCCAAGCAATATCTCCTCTCAGCAACTCACAACACATATGCACACACGCACACACGCACACAACTCCCGGCAAATGGAACACACCCTGTGAAATCCCCTCTGAGAAACTGTCTTCCACATTTTAGAACAAGCCGCAAGTGTCATAGAAGCCAAGGAATCACAGAAGCAAGTTTCTACCTTTGTCTGCCCTTCCTCCCCACTTTCTTCACCCTCTCCCATGCCCTGCCTCCCACCCTCCCACCTCCTAGCCAAGGGAGCTACCCCAGAGACAGCAGCTTAGCCATCTTTAAAAGTCCAAAACTCACTAACTGCATATGCCCACGG
>NW_007732993.1:67578-81093 GCF_000696425.1 Galeopterus variegatus | reverse complement strand
CAGAGACAGCAGCTTAGCCATCTTTAAAAGTCCAAAACTCACTAACTGCATATGCCCACGGACATCCAGACCAAGGAGGAAAGGGAATAAGTTTAATCACACAGAACAGCATGATCAGGACCCACCAGAGGAAAGCTCACCCAGGGTGTGGGGAACGAAGCAACCATTAAACCAGATCGTAGTCAAGGAGCCTGGGTCCCTGGAGATTAAGAAGTCCGCCCTGGCTACTGTCCAGGAGAAGGGAGAACACCTGGCTGGGTACAGGGCGTGCTATGTTAGAGAAGCAACTGCCCACCACCCACGGTGACTGGGGAGCAGCAGTCCAGCTGCCCCTGTCCCTTTCAGCACAGAAACCTGCACCCTCAGCCATTAACTTCTCCATGATGTCTGGTCTTAGCAGGCCCTCAGTTATAAAGCAAATAGCCAAGAAAGGACAAACCTTCAGGTCTATCAGCCACCACATCCAGTGTCATAAGGAAATAGCAAACAGGCTGCACCAGGCCTGAGGACCAGCAGGAAAGCCTGGGAAAAAGAAAAGGAAACTGAAGCAGCCAGAGGTGTCTCTTTGGCTGGGGCTGACCCTGGATCTCCAGGATCATCAAAAGCTACCAAGTTCAAGTTCAGTTCAAGTTCAGAGCCCAAATTTCTCAGTCTACATTCTAGTTCCCAAGACTTTAGCCAGAGTGCTGGCTCAGGTCATGTTGGGAACATCAGCCTTCCAATGGGCAACCACGGGAAACAAGACTCAAAAGGGCCTGTCAGTCTGTCTGTCTGCCCATCTAGAGAAGTCAGCTCTCAGCAAGAGCAGCCCTTGCCAAGGGGGCTGGATACAGAGGCCCTCAGGTGAATGTGACTCACAGACACATTTGGTTTGTGTAATGCAGTATTGGCCCATGCAGCATTTTTAGAATTTGAGATAGTCGCCAACATTTAAAGATCAAGAGAGAGATTTCACCTTTAAAAAAAAAAAATCCAGATCATCACTTCTCCTGAGAAATCATTTCTCTGGATTCACTTTCTGGCCAGAGCTGAGTCGTGGCTGTGCCTTTGCAGCTAGGCACGTGCCCTCCACAGCCCCCCACTCTCCATGGTCTCCCCAGTGCCGAAGCCAGCTGTCACGGGCATTCATCTCGGCTGTGGCTATGGCTTTAATACTTACCCCCAGCCAGCTTCACTTGTGTGGGATCTCTCTGGCCCCATAAGCAATGGCTGTGGCCTTGCCCTAATGCCTATGAGTAGAGGTTGCACCCTGGAGCATAAATAGGCCATGGTAGTCCCAGTGCCCCTGACTGGAGGGCACAGGCTCCTAGAGATTTCAGGGGGCTTGTAGGAGAAGACTTCGCCTAAGGTGCCTCGGTTACTGGCACCCAGAAAGAGGTGGCTGCAGGGTTGGTCTGTGAATATCTACATGACCCTTGGTTGAGGTTGGCGGGCCTGCACTCTCATGCCTTGGATCAGGAAGAGCCACATACAGGCCTACAGGAGGCTGTCATGGCCAGCTCTGCTGAAAAGACTGCCCAGTGAACCCCAGGGCACAAATTCAGCTCACCGAGGCTCATCCCCAGAAAGGCAGGGGCTGCTGCAGATACTGATGACCAGACTCAGGAGTGTTGGAAGACCCAGGGACAGCAGACGGGTCGGGGGGGGGGGGGGGGGGGTTCTCAACCTGAAGCCCCCCACTCTCTCAATCAGAGCCTCTGAAAAAATGTGAATTGAGCCATGTGAGGGTATGATGGAGGAGAGGGTAACCGAGACTAGTTACAAGGGTATTTAAACTGCTCTTAAAAGACTGCTTAAGCCTGAGCTCCACCTCCTTGGAAAGGAATGTAGCTCTTACTATATATTAAGGTTATATATAGGAAGAATGTCTTTAGTGTCATCAAGGCCTCTAAAGCAGGATGGGCCTTCAGCAATCATCTGGTGGGCATCTCTTCTATCAACCAGAGAACAGAGGCCCGGGAGGTACAGAAACGCACCTGGTCAGAACTAGTTACCAGCAGAGCCAGAAGTACAACCCAGGAGCCCTGACTTCTGACTCAGCCATTCCCACTACCCCACACTCCTCTGATCACCTGGAAAGGAAATGGAGCAATGCTGCAGGCGATTTTAAATTCTTACTTGACTGAGCCCAAATTTCCTTTAAGCGCAGACTTTTTTTTTCTGAAACTTGAGCTGTCCAGAACCCTCCCACACAAGCTTCCTGGAAACCTTGGGGGCCCAGCCATGGCCTTGATCCAAGTTAGGGGTTGGGTGACCAGCAGCCAAATGGAGCAGGGTATCTTTCCAAAGGAAACCTGTAGCCCAGGTGCCAGCAGGAAAATTCGAGCCACATTCTTTACAGAAAGCCAAGAGTTTTACCAGGGGTCCAGGGACAGGATAAGGAAGAGGATGGGGAATCTAGGAGTAAAAAGGTCAGGTTGAAATGGCATCAGATGAACTGGGGCGGGGACAGGGCTCCAGGAGGCGCCATTCACATTGTAGTCTAAGGACTAGAGCCCCCTGGCACTGTGCAATGCACAAACAGCACAACAGTTTATAATGGCATGACCAGGAGTGAGTAGGTGGCATGTATCAAATGAACATTATTCTGGACAGCATGGGCGAGTTTGTACTCACCGATGCTGGTCAGTGGCTGAGCGGGACAGGATGCTGCAAGTGGGCTTAAAGATGAAGTCAGAGCAGACACAAGATATGTGTCCCTTGCTAATCTGTAGGCTCCCACTAATCTGTGCATTTAAATGTATGATTATTTGAGTTTATAACAGTCAAAAGTATGATTTTAAAATCTTAAATGCAAGACAAATCCAAGAAAAAATGTGTAGGGAAATGTCTCTGAAATATTAAAACATTCTTTTTAAGTGCTGATAGTCCCTTCTTCCTAGCCAAGCCAGAGCTCAACACCTATTGAATTAATAGCATCCACTGTGTCCTGGGGAAGGAAGGACCACCACCGCCATGCCCAGAGAGGACAAGTCATTGTTTGAGTTTCCACAAAGAATTTTTTTAATGTTCACAAAGAGTCAAAAGCCAGATTTTGCTTAGAATGAAAAAGGTTTTCTAAATCCCAACATTTCCCTTTTGATATCAAGAGAAAAATGTGAGATCTTAGCCTAGAATTTTACTATAAACCATAGGTAAAGAGGGTGCAAGACTTAATGTCAGGGTATATTTTTTTGAGACTAGAGAAAAAAATAAAAACATAAGTAATAGGCAGAAAATAGTGAGGATGAGACAAGGGTCTGGGTCTCTGAGGAGAAAATCAACTCTCACCATCCTGGGCTTGAAAAGAACTCTGTCATGTGAGGGCAAGCCCAGTGTGTCCAAGTTTGTGTCCCAGGCACAGAAGGGCCTGCGTTCAGGCTGGCGTCCACCATGGCACAGGAGCAGGGAGGCCATGGTGGAAGAGCTGGTTGTCCAGGGTCCATGTTGGTGAGCAGGGTAGCCAGGGACTCCCAAGTTCACAGCTGGGACTCAAAGATGCTGAGAGAATCAGTAGACACAGAATATGAGAGCCTCATGGTGGAAACAAGCTCAGCTCATGACCAGCAGCAGCAAACATAGCCCCATGCCAGGGCTAGCCAGACAAGGCCCAGCCCTCAGCAGAGGCCACCCAAGGGCCAGACCAGACCAGTCATACCTCAAAAAGGTCACAGCAAAGGTACTCCTGGACAGCAAAGCCTAGACCAGAGGCCCCTGTGCCTCTGCCCTGGTGGCAGCCCAGAATGAAGAAAAATCTAAGACGAAGTGGGGAGAAGGCCCAAAAGGAGACTGATTAAGCCAAAAGAGATGAAGTTTTAAACCAGAAGAAGCTAATATAGATTTAATTGTCAAGATCAAGGGTTTCTGCATTAGAGGAATGAGGGTTGGAGAAGAGATAAAATTTGCTATAGAAAATGGCATTTATTTGTTTTACTGGGAGTATAATAGGCAAATTGCAAGGCTGCTACAGTTTTATAATGGAAATATATGACACAACGTCATAGTTACAGAACATTCTTCCTACTGGCTTTTTGGAAACGGCCTAGCTGTTGACACCACCTCAGTTTTGAGCCACGTGCCAGCTTGAAATACCTGTCCCTGTCTAGTTACTCAGTCTGCGAAGGGCAGTCACACTATCCATGCCCCGGTCACTGCTGCAGGGTGAGCTGGGCAGCTCCCAAAGATGGGGTCAGAGGTGGGGCCACATTCACCTCTGCCTGCTCCTTCACAAAGTCACTCCTCAGTCTCCAGGCAAATACCCGGGAGCCCTGCAGACTAGCCCAGCCTGGCCTCTTGCTCCCACCTCAGTGAGGCATTGGCAGCCACCTCAGCCCAGTTACACCATCAGGAAGAGAGCTGTGCTGGGGAACACAGACAGTCACCACGGTAACCCAGATCACCCCTTCATGATGTCGAATATAAAGCAGCCTGCAGACCAGAGGCACTCTAGGGTGAACGGCATCCTTCACATTTTCTTAATGAACTTGAGTAAAAGCTGCTGGGCAGCCAGTGGACAAGGATTTTGAGGATTACTTAGAGCATTCAGTAAATGCTTGTGGATTGATGCTTTTGCTGCTCTTTGAGCTTTCAGGAGGAACTGCCATTTCAAGATAAGTCATCTTGTTTTTAATCTCTTAGGATTATGTGTAGAGATGAGAGATTGACAAATTCTTACATGTTTTCCTCTAATTCAAAAGTGTTTGCTATTCAGTATATGTATATATAGTTATATATATATATATTCTCTCTCCCTCTTTCCATGTGTGCGCGCGCGCGCGCACACACACACACACACACACACACACACACACATCTTAAGTTGCGCAAATTTATTTGTCCTGGAAAAGTTGTATTTTCTACCCTGGCTAAGCTGGTTGTGTCCCACCTCAGGTGCTGGTGGGACCTCAAACTCCTGCTCCCTGAGAAGGGAAGACCTAAGCAGGCAGGAGGAGCTAAGACAGCTGCTGTCTCAAAGCAATGGTCTTCTTGAAGACAGTCTTCAAGTTCCCAAATCCACAATGGGGAGGAAGAGAGGGAACAGAGAGAACTAAAAAGGAAAGAAATCGAGTACAAAGATTTTCCTCAGTGACTTGAATCCTATTTCCCCACTTCCGAAGTGGTACAGATGTACCAGTTTGCTGCCCAGGGCTGAGTGTGGTCAACACACCATACCACAGCACCCACCCCCACCCCTGCCCAGCCCCATAGATGGGGAAACCATGAAATGTGTTGTCATATACTCATATATACACACTCATACATGCATATATACATATACATACATCCATATAGACACATATATATGTATAAACTTGAAGCATAAATATCTCCTGTGCCTTGATCAGGTGGGACTGATGGGTCTCTCCTCATACGATCTAAAATCCATCTCCCCATTTCATGTCCTGTACCCCTAGGAACTGAGCATAACAAAGCCCCAAGTTTTCTCTCTTCCACATAACAAAACCTTGAGATAATTAAAAATTACAGTGATGCCCTACCTCAGTTTCTGTATGAATCCATTTTGTGTTGCTTATAGCAAAACACTTGAAACTGGATGATTTATAAAGAAAAATGAAATTTATTGCTTACAGTTTCTGAGGCTGGAAAGTCCATCTGGTGGTGGTAACAGTGACCCAGGGGTCTCACATTGCAAGATGGTGGAAGCAGAGAGAGCAGAGAGAAAGACAGACTCTCCTCTTCCTTTAAAGCACTCAGAACCACGCCTCTGACCACCATTTTTAATGCATTTACTACTGCAGGGTCCTACAATCCAATCACCTCTTCAAGGCTCCACCTTGAATTACCATAATAGTATTTCCCACCCTCTTAACAGTCACAGTGGGGGCCAAGTTTCTAATATATAAAACTTGGGGGACACAACTCAAGCTTCAGTGAATTTTGGGGGGACATTTTTCAATCCAGTGCAGTTTCTATTTTCTAACCCGAATGTCCCCATTTCCTTAACCCATTATTCATATGCCTCATTGCCATTCAGTGCAGTCCGTCGGTGCTTAAGAACTCATGGGCCGACCCCGTGGCACACTTGGGAGAGTGCGGTGCTGGGAGCGCAGCGACGCTCCCGCCGTGGGTTCGGATCCTATATAGGAATGGCCGGTGCGCTCACTGGCTGAGCGGGTGCAGGTGACACCACATCAAAGGTTGCGATCCCCTTCCGGTCACGAAAAAAGAACTCAACACAATGCTCAATCTGTGAATCCTGCATTTCTACCAGTTCCCATTTGCCAGATGTTATGGTTCTGTATATGTTCGGATGGTTTGGATTCCACTAACAATTTGGGTAGCCTCATCACATGATTTTTCTTACTCATCTTATCAACCCCAACATCTAGTGTATGGAAGAGCCTTAAATGACTCTTAATTAAATGAATGAATAGAATGAGTGATTGGCACACATTGAGCCTTCTGTAGATTCACTTTTAAAACATTTGCACATTTTGGAAACAGCAGTGATGGTTGCACAACATTAGTGTAATTAATGCCACTGAATTGTACATTTAAAAATGGTAAATTTTATCATATGCTTATTTTATCACAATAAAAAAATACCCAAAAACATGTTGTACAAATGTTTCTCTTGAGCTGTACCTCCTCCATTCCTTGATGTAGCTAAGCACTAGCAGAACTGCATATAGGACCTGACGTTTATCCCAGTAAAATTCCATCTTGTTACATTCAGCCTATCAATTCCACTTTAGTTTATTATGATTTCTGTCATTCTGCATATGTCTATCCCTTTCTTCCTGTTGTCATTCACAACTTAATGTCAATGACTTCAATAGTCAAGATACCAATAAAAATGTTGTCCATGTTGCTGGCCCTCAAGTTATGCAGCTAGTTAGCTGCAGAGTCATGACCAGAATGGGGTCAGCAAGTGCCACCCAGAGCTCTGCACCATTCCACACTTGCTCTGAGCTGCCTTCCTCCCCACTCCCCCAAAACAACAAGAGCCAATATACATCCCGGCACAGATAAACAGCTGTAGAACTGGCTTGCCTATGGAAGGCAGGCAGCATGGCGCAGGACTGACTATCCCCTTGGGTGGTCGAAAGGACCCTGCTCTTAGAGGCCCTGGAATCCCTCACAGTGCTGGGTTTGTGATATTCTAGCCAACGAGATGAGACTCATGGACAGAATTTGTAAATGCTTAAATGCTTGTATCCAAAGTGGGTAAGGAGAGTGTAGCTTATGTAATGTGGTGCTTCTCAAACCTCAGCATGCATCAGAATCACCTGGTGGGCTTTTTCAAACACGGATTGCTGAGTTCTACACCCAGAGCTTTCTGGTTTGGTAGGTGTCTTAGTCCATTTTGTGCTGCTATAACAAAAACACTTGAGACTGGGTAATTTGTAAGGAACAGAAACTTATTTTCTCACAGTTCTGGAGCCTGGGAAGTCTGAGATTAAAGCACGGGCAGGTTAGGTTATCTGATGAGGGCTCCTCTCTGCTTCCAAGATGACTCCTTGTTGCTGTGTCCTCTAGATGGAAGGAACACTGTGTCCTCACGTGGTGGAAGATCCTGTGTGAAGCCTTTTTTTTTTTTTATTTTGTCAATATACAATGTAGTTAGTTATTGTGTCCCATCACCAAAACCTCCCTCCCTCCTCCCTCTCCCCCCTCCCACCCAATGCAAAATGGTGCAACCCCTATGGAAAATGGTTTGGAGGTTCCTCAAACAGCTGAAGATAGATCTACCATACGACCCAGCTATCCCACTGCTGGGAATATATCCAAAGGAATGGAAATCATCAAGTCGACACCTGCCCTATCCTCCCATCTCACGTCTTCCCTTCCTGCGAGGTGCCTCCCCCAGCTGGTTCCTGGGCCACTCACAGCCCCCACTTCCCCCACCTGGAACTCTGGAGCCCCTGTTCCCATGAAGACAACTCCTCTGCTTCTCAGCCTTTCTGCTGAATGCGCCATCCTGCGCGCCCCCCAAGGAGGAGGCTGCTCACCCTCCCACACCCCCAGGGCCCAAGGCAAAGACAGAGTAGAGATGCTTTCTATTCCCAGGTACGGCTTCCAAGACATTAGCCTCCACCCCTGGCCAAGCAGTTCCTCCTCTGACCCTCCCAACATCTATGATGGCTGACATTCCTCTGTCTAGGCCATGCCTTACCTCCATTGAGAACTCTGGCACCCACTACCATCTTCAGAGATCTCAACACCCATATGAAGTCCCCATCCCACCAGGCTCAAAGTTCTTCAACCACTAGGACCTTCATCTCTATTCAATCCACCCATGCTCATGGCCTCACCCAGACCTGTGCCACCTGCCTGAACCACTCCACCTCTGACATCATAATCCATGACCTTGTGCCCTTTGACCTCTCTCACTCCCTCCCTCCAGCAGCCCTGTCCTCTGCCCTTCTCTCCAGTCCAGCAGAAGACCTGCATTTCTGCCTCCCTGGCCAAGACTCTTCCTCGCCGCTCCCCTGGATCCCATCCCCGCCCCCAGCAGTGTTCTCCCATCAGTCCTCCATCTGTCTTCACCCTTTTCTCTGTATGCCCCTCCCCACCAGTATTTAAACTCAGCCAAATCTCTCCCATCTATAAAGAGAGAGAAGAATTCCATATGTATGAATTTTTCTTCTGGAAGAATATATTAGAAATTGATCATAATTATTACCCTTGGAGAGACTGGGGAGTCTGAAAAGTACAGAATCTTACTTTTCATTTTTTACCTCTGCTATATTATTTGATTTTTTTTTTTTTGAGCCATGTACATGTAAAACTTTCATTAAAAATAGCAAATAAATCTAAAAACAGTGACTCAACCACTTCCTCTCTCCCTCTGGATAAAAGCCTCCCTGGACCCCTTCTCCTGTCCTGACATGCAGAGTCCATCTCCTTCGTAGTCGTCTTTGCTCTCTGCCTCCACTGCCTGGCTCACTCTTGTCCCTCTGCCCACTGAGACCTAGCTGCGGCCCACAGCACCCCACTGAATTTGCTGGCCAAGGTTACGGGTCATCATCATTGTCACTAAATCCAGGGCCGTGCATGTATGGATCTTCCTTGATGGCCCTTCTTGGACCACGCTGGGGCATGCTGGTTCTCCCCTTTCTTGCTATAGACGGCATTGGTATTTCCCGAGGAAGCAACCCTCACCCTTCCCCTCAAGCACCACAGGACTTCACCCACCCTCGGGGCTGGAGTGAATACTCTGAGGACCCTCACATGTCAGCCTCCAGACTTGGCCTCTCTTTATCCAACTGACCACTGATCACTTTCTCAGTCAGCACGTCATCTCCTTCCACATGCCCCAAACCTGCCCATTGGTGCCACGCTTGACTCTTCCCCCACCTTCTTATTCCCGCACCCAACTGCTATCCACATTCCACCGGGTTTATCAGCTAAACATTTCTCTTACCTGCCCTCTCCCTCTGCCGCATTTCTACTCTTGCTGCCTTAGTTCACGCCAGTACCACCTCTCTCCTGGACTGACGCAAGAGTTGACTGCCCTCTCTCGCCCCAGACCTGTCCCTCTCAAACCTGTCCTCCCCACCAGCTGTCAGAGTCATTTATATGAAAATGCAAAATACGGCTTAAGATTCCTCGATGCCTACCTATAGCCAAGACACCTCTCGAGTTCCTCTCATGGCATATAAGCCCTCCATGGCCTGGCCCTGTCAGCGCTCCAGCCTCATTTCCTGGCTTAAGATTCCTCGATGCCTACCTATAGCCAAGACACCTCTCTTCCTCTCATGGCATATAAGCCCTCCATGGCCTGGCCCTGTCAGCGCTCCAGCCTCATTTCCTACCACACTCTTCCTCACATGTTAAGCTCTAGGGTCACGGAAAATCTTGAGTTGACAAAGCATCTCCCACCACTTCACATGTCCCCACTCATATGTGCAGGACCCCAGAGGCAAGAGCACAATAAGGCCTATGTACCATATGTCTGAATGTCACAACTTCTAAATCAAGCTAACTGTTCAATAAAATGCTTTCTGTTTTTCAGTTGAGATATGATCTACATATCGTAAAATCTACCATTTTAAAGTGTACAATTCAGTAGTTTTAGCATGTTCTCAGAGTTATGCGATCAACTATTTAATTTCAGAACATTTTCATCACCCCGGAAAGAAACCCCATACCCATTAACAGTCGTTACCCCTTCCCCTCTCTCCCAGCCCCTTGCAATCACTAATCTTTCTGTCACTATGGATTTGCCTATTCTGAATATTTCATATGAATGAAATCACACAGTATGTGGCCTTTTGTGACTGGCTTTATGCACTTAACATAATGTTTTCAAGGTTCATCCATGCCGTAGCGTGGACGAGTACTTCATTCCTTTCTATAGCTGCATAATAGTCCATCGTGCAGATCTAGCACATTTCAGTTATCCATTCATCAGCTGGTGAGCACTTCCATTGTTTCTACCTTTTGGCTGCTATAATTAGTGCTGCTATGAACATTCATGCACAAGGTTTGGTGTAAGCACATGTTTTCAGTTCTCTTGGGTACGTTCCTATGAGCGGAATCACTAGATCATATGGTAACTGCACATTTAACTTTCCACAACAGCTGTACCCTTTTACTTTCCACCAGCAGTGTAGGAGGCTTCCAATTTCCTCACATCCTCCCCAACACTTGCTATGTCCTTGTCAACACTTGTTATTGTCCATCTTTTTCAGTACAGCCATTCTGGTGGGTTAAAATATTTATTTCCTCCTACCTTGACACGTTCCTTCATAATCACAAGGAAGACCAGCTTTGTGTTTAGAATCGTGGAACCTCTTGGGGTTCTGTACTGGAATGTGGCGAGTGGGAAAAGTCGGCCGTTGGCCCCCAGCCCACTCCTGCCCCTTTCTCTATCCTCCCCTGGATCTGTCCTGCACCGCCAGGGTCTCTCACCCTTGGGCCTGGGGGTCTGCACACCTATAGCACAGTCTGGCCCTGAGAGGAGGAACCCAGGAAAGAGGCCCCCACAGGCCCTGAAAGTGGGCTCAATGCCATCTGGGCAGGGAATTCTGGGCCTGCAGTACTCAGAGCACGGTCTGCAAGGTGCAGGCTTCACATGAACACATCCCCTTGGGCCACAGACTTCTCAGCTGTGGGGGGTTTGGGGGTAAGGCTGAAGGGGCCCAGAGCATCTGAACTGCAGCACACAGTTCCAGGGCCCCTCTTGCCTACGTTAATGATGGCAGTCCCCATGCTCACATATCTCCCTACCCACAGACTTCTCAGCTGTGGGGGGTTTGGGGGTAAGGCTGAAGGGGCCCAGAGCATCTGAACTGCAGCACATAGTTCCAGGGCCCCTCTTGCCTACGTTAATGATGGCAGTCCCCATGCTCACATATCTCCCTAGAAGAGCCCCACTCATCCTTGAAGACACAGCCCGAAGTTACACCACAGAGGAAGCCTTCCCTGACAACCCTTACAGTGTGCCAGGCAGGTGACAGGAGGAGAAGACATAGTTAGTTGCTGCCCAGAGGCAGGGAGCTCATGGGGGAGACCGTACAGTAAACTGGCAAAGTACAGAGCAGTGCAATAATCACCATATGGCCAGGTGCTAAGGCACAGGGGTAGCCATCTCACCCTGCCTTGGGGGACTTCAAGGAGGGCTTCCTGGAGTAAATGACCCCAAAGATAAGACCAGGAAGGCAAGCCAGATTTAGCCAGCCAAAGAGGAATGCCACTAGCAGGGACTCCTCAAGTGCTCAAACAGTCAGATACAGCCAAACGCTGCTGCCTCTCTGCCATCAACGCCAAGGACCCTCTCTGCCATCAAAACTATGGCACAAACGTAGAGGCTGACCATGCAAAATGCCAATACATCCCATGCATGCAGGTTGTATTAGTGCCGCTCATTGCCCATTCTGCTCCCACCCCTTCTGAGGGAGGAAACCCTAGCTGAGGACCCGACCACCCTCAGTAGTTACACACCCCCATATCTAGTTAGGAGAAGGGGAGGCAAGAAAGGCCAGTGTGAGGACAGATGAGAGACCCGGGGCCAGTCTGAGAGGCCTCCAGGGGAGTTGATGGCAGTCAGGGGAAAGAGCTGACAGAAGGGAACCAGAGGCACAGCGTCTCATGAGGATGCCCAGGCAGCCCCTGGACCCCCAGCCACCCCCCCAAGGCCTGTCCGGACTGTGACTGGGAGAGCTGAAGCATTCGGCCTGACTCCCTGCCAGGAGCAGGCACCGTGGCCATAGTGCCCCCTTCGGATCATTTCGTCCCTCCTCCCACCATGAGGAGGGAAAAGGGGGAAAAGAGAGCCCCAAACCAGTTTATTTATTGTAAATTGCCCTTGTAGAATGGTTTACTGTGGACAATGTTTGAAACAATTGGCAAAAATTTGTTTTTTTAATTATCTGTGCATTCCAGTTATTAGATCTATACTCCCTCCTTCGATGGCTTCCAATCCTTTTTGCAATACAAATCAAAATACAACTTGGTCTCAGACCATATTTTGCAGATCACATTTCTTGGGACTGTTGCAGTAACGTAGTTAGTACTTGCGAAAACTGAGAGCCACTTTTCTGCCTGCATGTTTTCTCCCCGTTCTCCACAAGAGGGAGCCGCAGGTCCTGTTTGGGCCACAGCGTCTCTGCACACGCCCCTCCAAGCAGGGGGAAGGCAGATGGCACAGAACCTGGCGGCCCTAAACCAAGCTGGCAGTTCCCCAACTTTGTGATGAACAGCACTCTGCAGAACACTAGGATTTTTTTTTTTTTTTGCACATTATTTTAAGGAATAAGAGTTGAACACTTGTTCTTTAAAAAAAATGAGATCTGGAGAAAATGAAAGAAGCTTTCTATCCACTGCAGTTTATAATACCATTATATACACGAGGGGTCTTCCAAAAGCTCATAGAAATATGCACATTATCTTTTAATTCCATTTTCCATGAATGTTTTAAAGTACCCTTATATGTATGTTTAGTGAACACTTTTATTCCAGAGTATGATAAAATAATAAAGTAATTCTGCATGGTAATTATAAATAACCTGTTGTTTTAATGGGACACAAACCTGATTTTTAAAGTTATTTTTAAAACATTAGGGCACATAAATGATAAGGTGACTCTTGTGTTGTGTTCAAAAGATGGCTCTTACTGCCACATTGCAAATTTTGAATACCAGGTTAAGGAGACTAGAAGTCCTAAATATTTTTAAATCAAGGAATTGTGTAGACCAGCAGGAAGAATGACTTGGTGTCAGTAGACGGGATGATCTGAAATTGGACCTTGAAAACCAGGCGGCCGCTCTGGGCATTTGTGAGTAGAGAAGCAATGAGGCCAAACTTGGGGGGAGGGGAGATGGGGAAGAAAGAAAACATACATGAGATTATGGAGGAATGACTGACGAGACCTGCTTGTGATTGAAGAGGCAGAACTGGGAAGGAATTGGAAGGAAGCTAGGAGACAGAATCAAAACTGGTTGTGGTTTGAGGTAGGAGAAGCAGGGAATGACAACTCACTCTGAACTCAGCACTTTTCAATCAATCCTTATATTTTAATCACAGTAGTATTTACACACTTGAAAAATAGTAGAACGTACATGTGTGAAG
>NW_007732993.1:66202-67120 GCF_000696425.1 Galeopterus variegatus | reverse complement strand
TCCTGTGTGATGCTTGCTCCAGTAGAGCAGAAATGGGGACATATCCCCAGATGGGCCCGGGTGGAGTTGGGGCAGACCCAGGCAGCTTTCAAAACTTATGCCTTTAGCTAGCTCATACCTTCTGGTTTCTCCATCTCCCCCAAGCCTGTGTTCCTTCTGTGAAACAAACCTTTGCAGTCCACTGAGCGCTTGTGGCTCCATGTACAGTTGAGGGTAGTGAGAATGACTGAATTGTGATGACCAGATGATTTTCCTCCTTCTCCAAAGCTCCCTTGCCAGGACACCCTCACAGGTCTCCCCCTGAGCAGGGCTTCCTGAGGCCGGATGTGGAGGCTTTTCTGCAGAAATCTGATCTGTAGGTCAGCCATGAATAATCACTATTGAGCAAGAGGACGAACTCCGGACTCTCTCAGTCATATCCAAGTCCACTTCAGTTGCTGAAACAAGCCTGTTCTATGGAGTAGGAAGCTGCATGGATGAGAAACCAAGAAGCCTTTGGAACAGCACGTGGGTCAACTGAACTCATCAGCACTGAACTAGTAGTACGTCTCCTCTCAGCTGTGATAGCCAAAGGTGTCTCCAGATGTTGCTAAATGATCCCAGGGGGAAGTGTTACCCCCAACTGAGAACCACTGGGTTATAGCCTTCATGTCATCCCACTGTCCCATCCTCCTGTCAGGGCCCTGTGTCCTAGGATTTCTCTACTCTAAGGAAATTATGCTTCCTAAAATCTGTGACCTCAGAATCTTATTCTCTGTTTTTCAAAATGTTAATCAATTAATGTAATGAGTGGATTTGAATTAAATTGTTAATGGAAAAAAATACCAGTAGTTTCCCCACCACGTTCACCTCCACAATCCTTCCTTTGTCACTGAGACATCTTAATAGGATCACTTAGAAGCAACCCTATGACATATG
>NW_007732993.1:63018-65060 GCF_000696425.1 Galeopterus variegatus | reverse complement strand
GAGAAAGCCCAGGGACCCAGGTCAGCTGCAGAAACGACACTCAGGAAAGCCATGTACAGGTTCCCCATTGAGCACTGTCTGCTTTTCTTGTCTTGCCTGAACTGTGACATGAAGACATTCCCCAGACCCTGTCCAAGTTACTGGCAGTGAGTCAGCTCAGCCCAACAGCTCTAATTCAATGCTTATTCACAAATTATAATTTTAGTACAATAGGGCACAGCTCTAAATAAGAGTTATGAGAAACCCACCCACCTATGACACACAGTGGGCTGCTCATCTCCCCACTTTGGGTGGACATTCTGTTAGTCATAGAGAAGCATCTGGGCCCAGCTCACTTGTCTCCACACTTTTTGTATCTCTAGACATTTTACCAAACAGACACTGAGTCAGAATAAGTAGGTTTAGCAATTAAAATCTGTATGGAGGCTGCCTTGAGAAGCATTTGGCGGATTTGGAAATAAATATTCCTCTACCGCACATCGAACACTCATTGTAAAAGCCTGAATGTAACATGCATGAAGACAAACAAGCTGAAATCTCACGGCTTAGTTGTCTTCTCCTTCAACAAGAGACATAAGGACCTCCATTTTCTTGCAGGGTAAGTTGAGTAATTTAGAGTAGAATTGTCTCTAAGTACAAGGAGTAGTGAGATCCTATCAAAGGAAGCACCTACCTGGTTCTAAATAAACACATTTTCACTGGGAATCTTGTTCAGGCAAGGAACACCCGCAGACAATGTCACATCCCACTAAACACCAGGTGTCCAAATGAAAGAGTCAAGTAGTCCAAACACACCTAATTTCCAGTCGATACTCTCCTTCAGTCTCTGAGGAGAGTCAGGGCTGGGGCGTTTCTGTGTTTTGAGTGACCCTGCAAGGCCAACTGGGGGAGAGCCCCTACAGTGCCTTATCCAAGCGTGAGATGGGAGGAAAAGCCACCTGTGGTAGCACCTCGCCGACGATCCTGACAGCATCCTGGACGATGTTCCTCCGGAATGGGTCACCTTTCTTCTCTCCAGGTCTATTGTGAGAGCCAGTGAGCCTCCCGTACTTACTAGCTTGCATTTACAGGAGTGAGTTAGAGCCCCAGCTTAATAAGGCCAAGGCTTGTCTTCCATTTACATGAGGCTCCCTGAATATGTCTCTTTTATAAATTCCTGGATTACAGACTGCACCTCCCACCCCAGCAGCTGGTGCAAACATCTGCCACCCAGGATCCATACACACACACACACACACACACACACACACCAGAAGCATCACTCCCAGAGCCAGCCACAGCTTCTTACAAGCAGCGCAGCTCCTATCTGAGTGTGAGGATTGAGAGTTCCTGGTGGAACAGAGCCTGTCATAGGGCATGAGCCATAACAAGGCCAGATCACTTCACACCCCAGTCTCGATGAAGGAGCTCTCATTTTTCCATCTAGACTCCAAAGCCACACCACAGGCTGGCAGTGGATCTGGGCTAGGACAGACTTCTGCTCTCAATATAACACACTGTTATACCATGTGCTGTATGTAACACACTGTTTTTACCATTTCCTATGTGATTTGAAAGCAATACACATTCAAATGTCTCTTTTTATAGGACTCTAGGCCAGGGAGTCTTAACATTTTTTAAATTACAGACCCTTCTGAGAAGCTGATAAAAGCCAACGATTCTTTGCCCAGAAAAATGCACTTTCACATAAACTTCACGGTTCAGTTTCAGAAACCCTGAAAACCATCCATGAGCCACTAAAAACCTCTTCCCTGATCACTAAGTTTTAAAGCGAGAAGGCATTCCCTGCTCATTACTAACCACCCTACACCTGCCCAACTTCAGGTAACCTCAATTAAACCATATCTTGCATCAGGGTAAAGCAGCAATATTTTTAGACTGGCAAGGGTCAGCCCTGCGCATGGCAGAACTTTCTGGCTCACTTATTTCCACATGCCTTAAATAGGTTGCACCTCTCAGCAGCTGCATTTTATTCAGCAGTTACTACATGCCAGGCCCCAAGCAGGGCTCTGATGCATTTTGTCCTTTGACCCTTACAACAA
>NW_007732993.1:40609-62369 GCF_000696425.1 Galeopterus variegatus | reverse complement strand
GTTACTACATGCCAGGCCCCAAGCAGGGCTCTGATGCATTTTGTCCTTTGACCCTTACAACAACCCTATAGTGCAGGAGCATTGTCTCCATTTCACAGGTGGGGGCACTCGGGCTCAGAGAGGTAAAGTACACTCCCAGCAAAGCCCACGAGCTGCCAGGCATGACTGCTCACACACTTAAGGCCCATCATCTGCACCAGGCATGGTCAGCCCAAACAAATGCCTTTCTCTGAACTAGTAAAAACGAGCTAAAATCCCAAAGAACTTGGTGAGGGAGTGACTAAAAATTTTGGTTAACTTTGTTTGCAAACTGGGATTGTCTTTATTTTTATTTGCCTTTTGACTTCCTGTTTGGAGGTGAAAACAAGCTTATATCTTGCAGGAGGCCCACTCTGTGAATTTGTAATGCAACTACTTAAAGAACACTAACTTCGAGAAGGAAGCCTCTGTCCCCTCCCATAGATAAGATGTGTATCTGATGAATAACGACAAAAACTTAGGTCAATATGGAAGCTCGTCATCAATGTGATATTATCTCAGCTATGGTCACATGAAATGAAGAAAACTAGGAGTCTAGCATCTGCGTTTTTAAAATATCAGTTACCAAACAAGCATGGTGAGGTCATTAGAAGAATAAACACTTAGGGAGTGACTCCTCTGTGCCTGGCCCTGTGCTAAGCTCTGGAGACACAGAGGGGAACAAGGCAAGGCCCTGTCCACAGCGAACTCATCATCCAGCAGGGGGAGAGGGGAAGGCACGTGAGCAACTGGAATAAGTGTGACAACTGTTCCACCAGCCATGACAGGGGTGTCAAGGGCTGGGAAGTGAGTAATGTTGGGGAAGGAGGGGCAAGGTCTCGGAGGTCCAGGGAAGGTCCGGGAGGTCAGGGAAGGAACAGGGAGATGTCTCCAGGCTCATCAGGGCACTGCGGACAGAACACACAGTGTGAGCTGAGATCCAGAGGGTGACCCGCCAGGGACAAGGGCTGGCTGAGATGCAGGCTCCATGCTAGGCAGGAGGAGGTACAGGAGGTGAACCAGAAAAGGAAGGTGGTGGCCAGATTATGAGGGCCTTTGCCACCTGTGAGGAGTCACCAGGAGGTTTTTATTAATGGAGAAAGAACTCATTCACGTTTGTGTTGCAGGAAGATAGCTGTGGCCGCAGCATGAAAGGTAGACTGGGAGAAACAGACATCAGGAGACAGGACAGAAGGTCTCTGTGATAATTTCAGCCAAGGATGCGGAGGGCTGATTCCAGGCCTAGAAGGCCTTCACAGACGAACATTCTCACAGAGAACTGGCAGGGGCTGATGGTGACAGGCAAGGCAGAAAGCGGAAAAAGGAATGCCTCTGGTGATGCTGTTGAGAGAGAGGAAACCCAAGAAGAAGCCCTGGTTCTGGGGCGGGGAGACACTGGGAAAATGAGCCGCGTTTTGGACAGGTTGGTTTGGGGGTGGCCAGAGTAGAGCAGGTAAACTGTCTGCAGCTGATAGCTTTAGAGGGTTACAAGCATAAAGCATAAACAAAAAGAGACAAGAACTCGGGATAGACCATTAGGAAACTAAGATTTAAGAGAAATTCAAAGAATGAAGAGCCAGCAAAGGAGACGGAACAGCTGAGTGTGGGTTGCGGACAAGACACCTTCCGAGAAGAAGTCACATACCAAAAGCTGCAGAAAGGTGAGGGAGGAAAAGACCCCAAAGGAAGTCCTTGGATAGGGTAGTTGGAAATTCCTGACTGACTTTTCAATCTTAACAGAATCTCATGGGATTAGGAGTGGAAGCAAAAAGTTCGTACTACTCTTTAAAGAATTTTAGCCAAGGGCAGAAGGAGAGAGGTCATCTGCCCTCACGATAAAGCCTTTACCCTTCTGGAGTGAATGCTTGACCTATTCTTGGATAGGGTAGTTGGAAATTCCTGACTGACTTTTCAATCTTAACAGAATCTCATGGGATTGGGAGTGGAAGCAAAAAGTTCGTACTACTCTTTAAAGAATTTTAGCCAAGGGCAGAAGGAGAGAGGTCATCTGCCCTCACAATAAAGCCTTTACCCTTCTGGAGTGAATGCTTGACCTATTACACACCAGGTCATGGAACCCCAGCAGACTCATTACCAAGCACTTGGGGTTGAGCGAGGCAGGAGACCAGGGACATGGACTCGCTGTGGCTAAAGTCCAGAACCGGCTGACGTTGATGCGGGTTGCTAGGACTGCCAAGTAGTAGTAGTTAAAGACCTAAATGGTCCTAGAAAATGTGGGGTAAAGACATTCCAGGGAGAGGTTGAGGCTTATGTGGTCAATAGGAAGAGAAACATGTTTATTGAGAAAAGATGAAACCAACAGGGAAGGTGGCAAAGGTACTGTTTTTGTTGTTAATTTTGATGATACCCAGTTGAAGGCTCTGGGAAACAGGCATTCTCGGACACCACCGGTGAGGATTTACCAGTGGTACAACCTTATCAACAAGGAACCAAAAAAGGGGGGAGAAAAACCTAAAAGCTTGTGTACACTTTAGCCCAGCAATTCAACTTACACAACCTTATCCTATAAAAGTCCTAATGGATATCTGCAAAGATTTATCTACAAGAATGTTCACCATAGCTTTGTTTATAAGAGTTAAAAAACTGGAAACAATGTAAATTTCCAACAACAGAAAATTGTTAAACACATCATCACGCACCTCCATAAGATACAATACTACACAACCATTTAAAACATTGAGTAGACAACTATGTAACAACCCAGAAAAATGTTCACGATATATTATTAAATTTTTAAAAATAGTTCACAAAAGATAATGAGTACATTAAATACATATATATATACACACACACTCAGGCAAAAGACTAGGAGAATGTACACCAAAATAGTGACACATTCAAATGAAAAACTAGAAGAATATGTACCAAAATAGTAACAGTATCAAAATTTCTGGGTGGCATAATTATGGCTGGTTTTAATTTACTTTTTAATTCTCTGTATTTTCCAAAATATGTATAATAAACATGAATAGCTTTTCTAATTAAAAATAGTCTCTTATTTTTAATGTAATAAAAATAGTTTAGTACAATAAAAATAGCTTAATATAACAAAAGAATCTTTTTAACAGAAAAGTAATGGAGCTTGATCAATAAAATTCAGAAAGCATTAAAGTGTATTAAGGAAAAATCGAAAGATTCCCACTTCCCTAATTCCTCCAAATCAAATTCCCCGTAGGAAATCACAAATAACTTTGTCACATAATTGTAGACTTTTTCTTTCTAAATATATGTATACTGTAAAAGCAATTGAAAACAATATTTTTATCTTAGATGAACTGAAAGACTAGGTCAGGAGTCAGCAAACTTTTTCTGTCAAGGTCCAGAGAGTGAATATTTTCAGTTTTACGGACAGTCTGTTTTGCAACTACTCAACATGAACATTGCAGGGTGAAAGCCGCCATCGACAATATGTAAACAAATGAGCATGGCCATTTTCCAATAAAACTTTAATTACAAAAACAGGAAATGGGCTGGACTTGGCCCACGGCCACAGTTTTCAAGCTCCTGGACTTAAGTGAACAAATAAACAAAAAATGCCAACTCACTGAGCATGCTAGACAAAGACGCAGCTTGTTTGGTTTCTGTCTCACGTTAACATCAGTTTCAGTTTAAATGCCCATGTTCTGAGTTGCCACGTAGCACTTCCTCCTGTCTAACGTCAGTCATAACGATGCCATTTTACACACTGAGTTTCCCACCTTCAACATGGGTTTCACATACCAAGTGCCAGCCCCCACTGCTCCACATCCACACTACCTGGATAAAGGTCCCACACCAACCTACTGGGATCAGCCACTTTGGAAACATCACTGGGCACCTACTGTATGCAGGGCACTGTGTAGCTATCACAGTCGCATAGCAATTGCGAGCTCATTGTTATCAGGGCCCATGTCTTGTTCTCCTTTGTACTTCCAGTGCCTAGCACAGTTCCCAGCACATATTGATCACTAAATTAGTGCTATAAGCAAAGTAAGGATCCTACCCTCAGACACAAAGTCACTGGTATATAGTAGGTGCTCAATAAACACCAGTGTCCTTTAGCATCTGCACATAATGAACTCTATGGCAGCAAATGCTAGTGCCACAGTCACAAGTGTATCTCAAAGTTCTAAATGAATTTGAATCACTTGGGCTTTGTATTAAAACACAGATTTTGATTCAGGAGATCTGGGGTGGCACCCAATATTCTGCATCTCTAACAATCTCCCAGGAGATGCCAGTTCTGGTCCAAGGAGCAAGGTTGTAGGTAGATAGAGGCTGAGCAGTGAGGAACTGGAGAAGACACCTGCCTCCCCAAAACCTAGGTAACACGGCCATTGTTCCTTGTAAAGCTTAGTTCTGCTGGGTAAGAGAGGAAGCCTCTTTTAAGATGGGCCCGTCAGAGATCTCCATTGCTACGGTCCTTCTTGGCCCAGGATTAGGGTCTCAGTTTTACAGATCTAGTACCTCTGTTTTATCAGTCTTTTGGGCATAAACAGAATGCCCTGACCACAAAGCATTGAGAAAGAAAATAGTCTAAATATGGGGCAAGAGCTGAGGAAACAAAGCAGGACAAATAAGACTTCCTCCCTCCTCTTCCACTCAAGGGAGAGTCCAGCATTTTAAATAACCAAATCTCAAGGGACAGAGAAAATGGAAGATGTAGCCCAGCATTACCACCCTGGGTTCTATTTTGGAAGAATAAAGGGACCCCGGCTTCCTGATCTAGAAGGCAAGGGCTCTTTGCATCATGAGCCAGACTAGCTCAGGGGGGTTCTCTGGAGCTGTTGAGATGCCAGGTGCTGGTTCCTAAAGGGAACAGAGGCAACCCAGAAAGCAGGGACCCAGGCACAAGGCTGGTCAGCACACTCACCACACATGGGAGGCTGTCCCTAATGATGCCAGGCACCCACAGCCCTTAGGACACTCAACACAACACGGAAGACAATTTCCAGATCCACACATTAGTGGGAAAGGAGCTAACACGCTGCCATGCCACGGGCTCCTGGATTCCAGCCTGGCCCCAGTCGAGCCTGCAGTAGGTAATTATAGCCGACAGCGGGTGGAGCTATGACTGGCAGAGACTGATACAGAAGCCATCAGGAGACACTGAGTTGAATCCTGCTAGTCCATTTCGAGACTACTACATAAATAAGAAAGCCACTTTACCTTGAGAACAGCATCGCCAACTGCAGCAGGCAAGCTTTCAACGTCTCCTCCTCCCAGTGCAGGAAGCAGAACCATGACCCAGAGGTCGCTGGATAGACTGAGTCCTAGGGATCTGGATAGTACTGGTCAAGGTCAGCTGTGGACCCCCAGAATTTGTACCTCAGCCAGGCAATGATCCCCTAAGCTTTGGTGGGACATCCAGGAAAGCCTAACCTTTAGGTAGGTCTCTTTCCTAGACCTAAGCACAACCACATCCTCTCTATCGTCACTGCTATTAACAACCCAACTTTTTATTTCCCCATGTTTTCATAGCATGCTGTGCTTTCCTGCCTTCTCAGATTACTTTTCTTTGGTTACATTTTAAGTTGGATGACTCCTAATTTACCTAAAAAGTGTGTTTTAATTTCTCCAGAAACCTGCACTGAAAGGAGAGAAATACCCAGGAAGGTTCATGTAAGAATGTCCTTCCACTCAACTAAAATTTATGGGCTCTTATCACTCGCCCAGCCAATAAGTATTTATTAAGTACTTACTTTATTCCTTACATGATGCTAGACACAGTAGATAAAATACAAATAATATGTTCCTACGTGTTTCCTAAGTACATGTTCCTGCTCTAAGGAGGGAGACACTATAGACGCAAGTATAGATAATGTCCATACAATAGGGGAATAAGGAGGGGTTCTGTCCAAAGCACCACAGAGTCAGAAGTATACAAATGATGCCACCCGGGAACTGAGTAAGGAAGTGAGTCACAGGAGATGCAGCAAATTTAGGGCTGGAGCTGGAGAGATAAATACTGAGTTCACTAATTCTAAGATGCACATTTTTCACATTTTAACATCTTTAAATCAGTATGTGTCATGCAGTCGCTGTCGGCTGGGTAGGTGGGTAATCACGCCATAGTCGTCATGACCTGACACCATCAGGCACAGTCTGGAAAGCGTCAGCATCCAGACTTGCAGAATGGGTGTCAGGAGCTTGGACAAAAACTCCAGAGACAATAGTGAAGCACTCTTAGGAAATGCTGCATCACCAATGCACCTGATGGCCAGAGGATGACACTGAGTGGAAATCAGACTAAAAATGTGACAGAAGGTGAAAATTCTCTGCAATAAGATAGTGATGACAGTTGTACAGCTTTCACATAAACTAAAACCCACTGAATTGTACACTTGAAAATGGGTGTATTTCATGGTATGTGAATTATAGCCCCAATGTTTTTTTTAAGTGAGAAAAAAGCTAAAGAAGATTAGAAGTTATGAAGATGGATGGTGGTTATGGTTGCACAGTACGAATGTGTTTAATGTCACTAAACTGGACACTTAAATGATTAAAATGCAACATTTTATGCTATTTATATTTTACTACATTTTTTTTTAAGGTGGGGAAAAAATACCACCACCAGGCTTCTCCCATCCAGTCACAGAAACACATGATGACTCAAACTACGTTTCAAGAGTTCTGTGGAAACAGTGTCGGTGTATCAAGATCCTTCGGGTATTACAGCTACAGGTGATTTACGTGAACACGGGAAGTTGTAAAATTACTAAAGCATAAACAAATCATTACTAACCTCCCACAATAGCAACGAGAGCGGTAAAATAGACACCAATTATCTGTCGGGGCAAAACCCTAAAGTTCTGGGTAGACCACTTGCATGGACCAATGAAACCCCTACCTGGATAAAGGGCTCCCAGCTGGTGCTGAAGACAGAATATCTGGCAGCAAGAGCCACAGCACAAAGAACAGGCTTGCACTGGACTGGACCTAGGTCTTCCTTCCAAAAGAGGAAGGTCTCACCATTGTTCCCCCCCTCCCCCGAGAGTCCACTCAGCCCACCTCTGGACTGTCCTTACAGCCAAGTGGAGACGTGACATCTCATTCCTAGCACTATAATGGCAGAATTTTCTTCCAATTGTGTTCACCGCCTCTAGCTTGCCCAGCTCCAGCGGAAGGAGAAGGGAGTGAGGAAGGAAGTTCCTACACCATGGCTCCTGCAAAGCTACTCCCTGCAAATCCGCAGGTGGTAAAGCACCCAGGAAACAACTGGCTACAAATGCTGCTGGCAAGAGTGCACCCTCTGCTGGACGGATGAAGAAATCTCATTCTCACAGGCCCAGTGCTGTGGCAAGCCTAGAAATTAGATGCTATCAGTCCACTGAACTTCTGATTTGCAAACTCCCTTCCAGCGTCTGGTGCAAGAAATGGCTCAGGATTTCAAAACAGATCTGCACTTCCAGAGCGCAGCTGCTGGTGCTTTGCAGGAGGCAAGTGAGGCCTACCTGATCAGACTCTTTGAAGACACCAACCTGTGTGCTATCCATGCCAAATGGGTAACAATTATGCCAAAAGACATCCAGCTAGCACACTACGTATGTGGAGACTGTGCTTAAGAATCCACTGTGATGGGAAATACTCCATTCTCAAAAAGAAAAAAGAAATCACTTCCTCCTGTTATTAGTAGTTCTGACCCCTAGATATTTTTTTTCCCATGGGGTCCTAAGTACCTAAGTATAACATTGCAAGTGAAAAAATAGGGGATAGAAATCAGGTATTGGCAGTTTTTCCATTTTAATATGTGTGTGAATTTTTAATATAAATGCAGGACATAAAGCATTAATGTAAGTCAAAATGTATCAGTCAACAAATTTCAGCAGTTCAACTTCATAACAATTATTAATAAACCTGTTAAATTTTTCTGGACAATGCAAACATTTGAATTTTCTTAAAACAAGTGAATTTCTTATTAATGGCAAAATAAAAAGTAAAATATAATGGCAGAGTTCCCTCCATCTGGCTTGCACAGCCACCCACTGTGAGCTACTACCAAACCAAGAGCTAAGGTAAAAACACACAGCACTCACCAAGGACATCAAATCACTTGCCTTCCAAAACACCTGAAGATAAACTTGTTAATGAATAAGTTAACTAAAATCAGAGCTCTCTATTCCAAGTGATCTGTGGGCAATAAATCTTCTCTGGGGGCTTTATTTTAGCTGGAGTTTTAAAACATATTTAAAAAAGGAAAGGAGTATTGGTGGCTCCTAGCATCTGATGGGGTCCACAGAGTAGTTATCCTCCTCTCACAGCTGTGAAAAGCTAGCCTTCCAGGAGTCAACCACCAGCTGAACTTCCAGCACTCTCCAAGGAAAATACTATGAGAGAAACTGCCTATCAGCAGAATGGTTACCCAAGTTCAGGGTCTCTCTAGTTCTTTTGAGGCAATGAAATGTTTCTATTGAGTTTTGCATTTCACATTACTAGATGGCCATTTACAATTTTCATTTCTCATGTTGTCCAGTAATCTGGCTTGTTTGTTTGTTTGTTGACGCCTGAGGTAGACAGGTCAGTCAATTTACCTGCCCTTCCTATACCCCCTTTTTAGAGAGTTGGTGTGATTCTTCACTCCTAGAACTACAGAATTTTGACACAGAGACACTAGACAGTCACTGTTTGAAGTGTTATATTTTTTCCTATTAAGTTTTTATCTCAATTTAGGGTCAGCATTCTCATTAATGAGATGTTTTTATGCCCTGATTTCTTTATATCTAGTATATTAGCCATCACTCCCAGCTTTGTGTTATCCAAATAGTTGAGCAACTATCTCTTCATCCAAGTCACTAATAAAAAATGTTGACCGTGGTGATTGAAAAAAAAAAAGTTATAAGGAAGAAACAGATTGAATGTAAACAAGTTTTGGGAGAACTTTAACCAATTTATTTCCCTTATTATTCTTTTATTGTATGGATAAGAGTTATATATGATTTTTAAATATCTGTCTAAGTCTAAAAGAGTTCTTTCAATAAGCATTAAAAATCGTAAGTGATAAAAAAAGAGATCATTTAATTAGCAGCATTTTTAAAATTTTTATTAGTAGAAAAATAATAGTGTATTTTGCACTCGATTATGTCTTAAATTTGCTGAAATTCAGGAGTTTGCCAGGCAGGAAAAGTGAGAAAGAGCAATCTAAGTAGAGAAGGGCGGCCATGTGCAATGGCATGGACCTAAAAGAAAATGCAACTTATCCAGGGGATTGCAAGGTTAATGTAGACACAACATGGCAAGATAAGGTACATGAGTGGAAATAGAAAAAAAACAGATTTTAAAAGAAAGTGAATCCTATACCATGAATGAGGATTTTATTTAGTAACGAAAAGGAAATTGGAAATTTGTTAGTAGGAGAGTGCTGCGTTAATATAAATGTTTTTAAAAGACCACTGGGTGGGCCAGCCCGGTGGCGCACTGGATAGTGCGCCGCTTGGGAAGCGCAGCGGCGCTCCCGCCCGAGGGTTCGGATCCCACATACAGACCGCCGGTTCCCGCTCACTGGCTGAGCGAGGCGCGGGGGCAACACCGAGGGTTGCGATCCCGTTGCCGGTCCCCGGTCTGGTACGGGGGCAACACTGAGGGTTGCAATCCATTGCCGGACACAGAAAAAGACAAAAGACAAAAAAGAAAAAAAATAAAAAATAAAAAAATAAAAGACCACTGGGTCATCCATGTGGGCAATGGGTAGAGAAGCCTCAAAGCTGCACGAGTTACCATGACGGTCTAGGGCCTGGACTCTAGCTGAGACGTGATGGGGAGGAAGGCAGGGCAGAGATCACTGCAATGCAGAGAGGAAGAGCAACTCAGGAGAATTGCCAGGAGGAAAGCACCAGTTAAATGTGGCAAGTGATATTAAAGATATTAATCTTTGTGTGTTAAATTTGTTCCTCATCAGTTGACTTTAAAATTAATTTGGTATGTATTCCTTCTTTTCTATGTTGAGAAATTTATTTTGTATCTAAACATTACATAAAAAATTAATTAATAATTAAAGATGACTGAAGTTTTCTAGCTAAGGTTAGAAACTGGGTGTGGCCTTTAGCCAAAAGGGCATACTGATCAGAAGCCAGTGCTCCCCCTCCTGAGGCTGGACTTGGTCATCTCTCATCCTCAGACCTTGTAACCCACTAAATTGATCCCATATCCCACTTATGGGTCAAGACCTATAGTTTGAAGATTAGAGAAGGGGAATCAGAGCCCACATCTGCTTTGGGCCTGCTGGCATCTACACACTAACCTTGTGGGGTTCGGACCACCATTATGGATCTCAGTCATCTCATCGAAGCCTCATCTACAGTCTAGAAATTGTCCAGGTGGAAGGAGGGGTGTGAGATCCTCATTTCTGGCCCTCAAACACAGCACTCTGGACTTTTGGGAAATCTGTACTGACTCAGTCAAGTTGGCATTTGAGTCAAATATTTTCATGATCACTTGTTACCTTTTTGACATTTGGCCCTAAAGATTATTTTCTCATCATATTTTCACCACTTCAGGATGAGCACCATCTTTCTTCAGGGCCCAAAACAGCCTCCAAGTCACACATTTGCTGACTGCAGAAGAGGGACAGGGAGGGCAGAGGGAGGGCCGCTGGCCGACACGCACATTCCACCCCGGGAGACTGGGCTCCTCTCACTTCCAAAGCCAGCAAGACTGAGTTTGGGAGATATGAAAGGGTGAGAGGTAGAATGGCATAATAATTAAGAGCTTGGGTTTTGGAGTCTAAGAGACGTTAGTTATTTATTAGCTGTGCGCCCTTGGGCCATTGATTTAACCTCTCCAAGCCTCAGTTTGTCTGTTAAATGAGAATAGGGATACCCACTTCACCAGGGTTCTTGTGAAGATTAAAGCATGTGTGTAAACTGCTTAGCACAGTGCACGGCACATTATAAATACCAAATAAGATTATAATATCACTGTGGATGAATTAAAAGTGGGTAGAGTTTGACAAACTTCTCTGTCTCTCCAACAGCAAGTGTATCCAGAAGGATGTGGATTAAGCAATGTTTTTAAAACATTTTTAGCATAATCCCCATAAGAAATACTACCATATTGCAACCCAGAACACATAAATAGAGATATATGACTGAAACAAAGCAAGTTTTACCAAACAATAATTGTCTTTACTAGGGCAACATGTGATGTACTCTGGTACTTTTGATTCTTTATTAGGCTGTTTTGTTTCATTTATTTACTTGCTTTTGAAATGTTTCAAACCTGCAGAAGAGTTTAAAGAATG
The DNA here is from genome assembly GCF_000696425.1 of Galeopterus variegatus. NCBI lineage: Eukaryota > Metazoa > Chordata > Mammalia > Dermoptera > Cynocephalidae > Galeopterus > Galeopterus variegatus. The sequence continues at coordinate 51,115 of NW_007732993.1, read as the reverse complement.
ATACAACACCACCTTTTACCTAGAGCAGGGATTCTCAACTTCAGCACTATTGACAAATTGGGCCAGATAATTCATTGTTGTGGGGGGCTGTCCTGTGCATGGTAGGATATTTAGCAACATCCCTGGCCTTTACCCATGAGATGCCATTAGAATCCTGAACACACAACCAGTTGGGACAACCAAAAATGTCTTCAAATGCTACCAAATGTCACCTGGTGGGTAAAATCATCCCCCATTACAAACCATTGACTTAGACCTACCAGCAGTCAACGTTTTGCCATATTACTTTACCTTTCTCTCAATACACGTTCATGCACTCACACATATGGACATATTTTTTGAATGAACTATCTTAAAGTAAATTACAGACTTCATGATACTCAACACCTAAATAGTTTGTCATGCATCTCCTAAGAATAAAGATTTTCTCTTACACAAACACAACACTAATATTGCACCAAAAAAAATTAACATTAATTCAGTAACATCTTTTCTCCTTCTTCTTCCACGTTGCTTGTAATCCACTAAATTCATTTTATATTCCACTTATGGGTCATAACCCTAGTTTGAAGATTAGAGAAGGAGGATCACAGAAGCAAACATAACTCTCTTCTCCTGAAGATCTTTAAGGGCCAGCACAGAAGCCCATTCTTGCCAGCATGAAAGGTCTGCATGAAGTCACAGAGCTGAGTGCACATTTACAGGAGTCTCACCAACACACCCTGCTGCTTTTCCCTCCCTGGCTGCTTCTGCCTCACAGAGCACAGCCCATGGCAGCACCGGGTGCAGACGACCCAGCCAGCCCCCCCTGCATGGGACCTAGGAGCTCTCCCAGGCGCCAGCGGACACCAAGTGGTGTGTGCCCTGGCCTGTCTGCCCAGGGTTGGCCGGGCCTGCCTCGCTGGGTGTGCAGAGGCCCAACCACATCACAGGCCCAGGCTCGGGTTCAGGCTCAGGCAGGCCGCCCACCCCTTCCCTGTTTGCTAAACTCCTTTCCTTTACCTGCACTGGCTCCAGGAAAGTGGTTACAAGTTGGTCCAGAAACTGCCAACAGGCCAGGGCTGAGAAACATGAAAGTTTGTGAGTCACTGGCTGCCTTTGATTCTTCTGACCTTATAAATCTGGCTTTAAATCTAGCATCAGGATCCAAATAGCAGAGACACTTGAAAACTAACCCCACCAAAAACGGATGGGGAACTCGCCACCAGAGCCCCCTGCCTAATCCCCCCAGAGGTCTGGAAAGAGCAGTGAGGAGTGAGAGTAGAAGGAGAGTTGCTCTAACAGGCCCAGCAAGCACCTTCCATTATCCTGGCCAGGAGACCATTATGTGTGGCTCTTCATATTGTTTTCTTATAAAGCTTTGAAACCCATGTAGGCCAGACTTCCCTGAGAGTCAAGAGTTTCTCCAACCTGAAGATTAGAGGCAGGAGAGCTAGGTCAGCTCTGGTATTTGAGGAGAAAGAATTGACAGCAGCCTAAAAGCCAAGAAAAAAAGGGACTGACAGAAGTCTAGGAAGCAGCTCCTATGACAACAGCCAACACCCCAAGAACACAGAATACAGTTCCACATCCCCAGGCCAAGAGTGTGGGAGAGACTTCCTAGCTGACGGGGAGCAAGATACAGAGAGAGAATTTCAGGGATAGGGCCACAAAAGGAAATGAATTATCCCAGAAAAAAAGAAATGTCATCTCCGCAGCATCCCCTACACTGCTCCAGGGAATCAGGACAAACATGAAGAAGACGTTTCCAAAGCTGGCAATGCAGCGAGGACAGTGATCAGAAGCAGTGTGGGCAGAGCATCACAAGTATTCACTGGGTACAAACTGCTTTCACCTACGATGATGCCCACAGTATCTTCAAGGCAGCTATCACAATCCAAAATTACCTCATTTATTAACCAAAAGTACCTGTCCATCTTCCCCCACTGAATTATAAAGGTGTGAGAGCCTTGTCTATTTTGTTCCTCATTGTATCCTCATTTCCAAGAACAACAACCAGAACATAATAAGCAATGCTCAAAAGATACGAGACCACTGAGCAAGTGAGTGAGTGAACATGCTATCTTGATCTGCTTGGGCTATAACAAAAAACCATAAACTGGGTGGCTTAATCAACAAACCTTTATTTCCCTCAATCCTGGAGGCTGGAAGTCCAAGATCAAAGAACCAGAAAATTGAGTCCCTGGTGAGGGCTCACTTCTTGGCTTGCAGATGGTCACCTTCTTGTTGTAACCTCACATAACACAGAGAGAGAGAGAGCTCTCTGATATCTCTTCTGATAAAGGCATTAATCCCATCATAAAGGCCCCACCCTCAAAAACCTCTTCTAAACCTGAATACCTCTCAAAGTCCCACCAAATACAATCACTTAGGGGGCTAGGGCTTCAACATATGAATTTGGGAAGGAACACAATTCAGTCCATGGCACACGGCCTCCCTTCAATAGCAGCAAGTCAAGTGTGATTTGCCCCATTTAACAGAGGCAGAAAGAAATGCCCAGAGATGTCAAGTTCACCCAGTTAATCAATGGTGATTAATTTGATTGAGCCTGGACCTCAACACCAGAACTCCTAACTCCAATTTCCATACTGCCTAAAACCAATAGAGATCAAAAATCACCTTTCATCATTTCTCTCATGCCCTTGAGTCCTACAGTTTGGCAAGACTCAGAAGACAATTCCAGGGATGATGGCTTTGCTTTCATCACTTTGAGTCTAAAATCAACAGGACACTTTCTCAAATTGCAGGAAACTCTCTTGGCACCTTTCTCTTAAAGGCACCCCACAGTGAGCCCAGGGTCTGCCTGAGAAGTGATTCAAGACTGTCTTTAGCATCCCGTGCAACCCTTACCCCGCCTGCAGAGACAGGCCCTTAGCACCCTAGGATGCTGAAGATGCCCACTGCAGAAGCTGACACCCTGTTGGTAACAATCTTTTACATTCAGAATTGTGGAGCTGGCTGGTGCTGGAGGAGATTAACTAGATAAGTACTTAATTGTAAGAGGCCCAGAGAGATGAAGTGACTCAAATCATGTCACAAGCAAGTCGGCCAGATTTCTCCAAAATAGTCCCAGACATAGCACCATGTCAGAGGGAACTACCCAGATGTGTAGTCAAAGGAACACAAAAAGAAAGAAAAAGCAAAGGATCCTAGAAAGAAGGACAAAATATCTCATGGTGTTTCAGTTATTTCAGATTAGTGCATGGGAGAAGCATTTAGGGACATTTAGGGACATGGGGACCTCCCCACAGCCTCTCCCACTACTAGCATATGCAGTCATCTCCCTGCCTCCCCCCATCCACTGTGACTTCCTGCCAGTGGATCTCACTCCCTCTCTTTTAAAAGCACTGAGTGTTATGCTGACTTATCATCCCAAAACCCAAACCTCTGATATCACGGGGATATGGTATAAGTGGAAGCTAAAATAGCTCCTTCCCTTGAAATCCCTAAAATTAGGCAGTCACACACAGACACACACACACTTTGCTCTCCCTGTCCCCATTCCTGCCACCACCACCAGCAATACACTAAGCCCAGCCTAGGAAAGCAGGATCTGTGCAGTCACCTTCAGATGGGCTCCCTGTGGATTTAAGACATCCTGAGGAGTCCCTAGCTGAGCTTTGCATCGCTCTGGGAGACCCCCACTGTACAGAGAGATGACATGGGACATGTCCTTTACCCCAGGCCCTGGCTGGTGCTTTACAGATGATATTTAATTTTCCCAACAATCCTGCAAAAATCTCCTTTTAACAGATGAGGAAATCAAGGCTCAGAAAGAGAAAGTTACTGTATGGTGAACACAGCTAAAAATCTGCCTCTGAAACTCTTGCTCTTTTCACTAAATCAACCTCTTTCCCAACTCATCTTTCTAATATATTTCAAGCTGAAAATGCATAGCTTTCTAGTCTCCAAAATAAAACTGACTATATTTACTTTAGACTAGAAAATAAAAGGCTTTTTAAAAAATTAATCACAAATAATATTAAAATTGCAAATAAGGGTGAAAAGACAAAGGCAAATGCTAAGATTTTTATCTCAGTATAAAATGAACCTACATAGACAAAAGACTGATTACTTTAGCATATGCTCATAAAGAGCCAAAATGTTATTCTTTGCCAAATCTGGCAGTATCCCCGGCTCTCCATGGAGAGAGAGTAAGCCAGAGCAGAAGTGAGTCCCCCGAGGTTTACAACTGCAGCCTCTCCACACCAGGCTGTGACCCCATCAGGGTTAAGCATGGCAGAAGGAATATGTAGCTTTGCAAAGGGTGACCTTTCTCATTACAAATTCAAGAGGATTCAAGACTTTCCCCTGAAAGGAAAGCATTCTTATACTCTAGAATGCTGTTTTAAGTGGAATAAGAAAAAGGCACAAGTTAAGGGCCAGTGTTCTAGAGTTGAACATAATTCAGGAAACATGCATGGGGTGAACTTGTTCACCCAATGACTTACTCGTTAAAAATAAAAAGCTGCCAGCCATTGGTCCAAGGGATTCCTAGTAGACAAAGGCAGGACCGTGTGGTAGATTTTTCACCTATTAAGTGGTCCCAGAGGCTCACTGAGGGGTTAACAAGGCTGGAAGATGGTCTCATTCTTTGGAAATGTACCCCAGCCTGAGCCACACCCCAGAATGCAAATGTATTAAGTTACAAGGAAAAACAGAACTCCACCTGGGCCCAGACACCTGTGTCGGCACAATCTGCATTATCCACTGTCATGCCAGCTAATTGGGAAGCCAGATCCTGACCTGCATCTACTGTCATGAGCCATCCCCTTCACAAAGACCAGAAATGCTCAAAATCTCTGTGATCATCACTCTCACTGTACGAGGTCCAGGTGTGAAACCAACTGCAGCAGAAGGTGACCTGGTGAACAAGACATCAGAGCAAAGGTGACTCAGTGATCAAACATTTCCTGGCTTCAGCTGGAGAAGAGGCTGGAATGAGCTGTTCCCATGGCGCTGTCCTGCCTGGAGAGGGGCAATCCCTTCCCTTCCATTCCTGCAGCGCTGCTGAATCCAGAAACACTCTGAGAGCTTAGGGAAATCACCCTCCCAGTACAAAGCATGAGGACACCACCACTCTCTCTCTTCTTTGACGGCTGCCCAGTCCTGTTTGGAGGGCTGCTCTCTCTCCAGATGCATGTGATCGGCTACAGTCAGGTCCTATTGGCCTGGGAGCCTCCTGTCTCTCTCTTTCTGGGAGCATGTTTATCCTACTCTCACCCAGCGCCTGTGGCTCCCACAGGGATAGTTTAACTTATTAAATTCAGGGTTCAGTTTAGCCCCTCCTCCAAGTACTGATAAGAGAATTCTCACCCAGAATAAGAATCTGAAGCAACTTTTGAAAAAGGCACTTTGGACTTGATCTGCCCAGATAATCAAAGCAAAATTTCAGTAGTTTACCACTTTGGCAAGATTTCTTCACTGAAATTGTTCAGCAAAATACACAAGTTTGGCTGCTCTAAAAGAGATCCAAAACAAGCCTGGTTTAAATAAGATAGAATGTCATTTTCCTTTCACATGACAGCACAAGTATAAGCAATCTGGGGCTGACTTAGAGGCATCCAGGTTTGGGACCCAGGCTCTTTCTCTTTTATTGATCTGCCACCCACAGGCACGATCCATAGCTGCATGGCCTAAGATGTCTCGTGGTGATGTCATGGCTTCTGTCACTGGCAGTGGGACAGAGGATAGGGGAAGTTGCGCATAAGCGCTCTCCCTTATAGTCATGAGCTGGAGGTTGCACACATCACCGCTGCCCATCGATTGGTCTTTCACTAGTCCTGAGTGGGGCAGCCCTATGCTCAGCTGAAAATTCTACCTCTATGTAAAAATGGAAGATCAGATATCGTCTCTGCTCAGCTATCATTATTTCTCCTTTCCCTATTTCCATTACTTTCCTTTTAAAGTCAGATTGTTCCACAGCTCCCTGTTGAAGACAATTATAGCTCAGGGTATAAAATTAGATTAGAAATATGCTGAATTATTGAGAGTAGAGATGCCACATGGATCCAAGCAACATATTAATAAATCAAATTGCAACATTCACACAATATCATTCTAAAGTTCAGACGAGGAGTATTCCTCAATATGAGGGGAGGTGGGGGCAAGTCCACTTGACAAATGGTTTCATGTGGGAAAAGAGTGGTGAATAGGATTGGAAAAGGAGTTTGGGAGAGCCCTAAATGGACAGACTAAGGAGAGGATGCTCTTTCTCTTTTCATGCTGGATTTTAATGTTTGTTTACATGTGCAGGTTTATAGAAATGATTGTGTTTCTCTATAAATAACTAGGGGGTACCTAGCATTGGGTTTTCTTAGACCAAATCTTCAGACAGTGTTTGTTCCTGAATGAGGGTCAGTTCTATTCTCAGCTGTCACGGACCAAAGCGTGTCTCCTGATTGCCTGCTAACAAGGCAACCCCGTTATCGTACTTCCCCTCCCCCTCCCCCGATATCAGTGAAATGCCTTGTACTGTTTTTAGCTGAAAGGGAAATCTCTGAGCTCTTTAAAAATAAATGAAATGAAAATGAGATATAATTATGTATGGTTGCAATCATAACCATAGGGTTGGTTGGTGTAAATGTTGCAATATTTTATTGGTCAGCTTCTGATCTACCACATGAAACATTTGTTTTTATTTCAAACCCTTCTCCCCACCCCCAGTGACTATAGAATTGTTCCAACCATTGCTCCCAATGGACAAGAGGGGGTTTCTTTGCAGCATCCAGATAGGAGGGAGGGATTTAGTTAACATAGCGTTGCCTTTTGTTGAAGGTGAAGGGACATTTATAGTTGATTATTTTAATATCAGTTCCAACTCAGTTTTCTTGCCTAAAATATCTCACTTAATAATTAGCTCAACTCTCTCTGTGGCTTCAGACATGAGCATGCCACATTTCAAAGTACATGAAATAGGGGTAGTAAAGTGTCTATTCAGTTTGAGGAAATTGAATTCCCAAATTTTATGCCCTTGACCCAATTGGATTCCATTAGCCTGAGATGTTCTTTCAACAAAAAAGTATTTGTCCCTTCCCATTATAAAATTCATCCAATAAAAATGTTTAACCAAAGAATAGAGGAAACTAGCTCCAGCAGGAAAAAAAAAAAGAAAATAGATGAGGTTCCCCATAAAAACCCAGACTGAAGATGGTCCGTGTTAGTGCAAAGGTCACCCTCCCTCCAGTAGAAGCTTCTGAAAATATACTTCTCTCTTGCAAATGGAAACTGTGCAGCCTTTCTTTCAAAAAAAATATCCCTCCATGAAAGAACATATGTGCCTGAGGTTGGTCAACAAAGAAGATCATTTCTGGGCTGGTCAGTCCATGTTTGAAGACTGCACACTGGAAAGGCCCTGGAAGCCTGAGTGGGAGACTTCTGCCCCCTAGGAAAGACCGAATCCAAGCCAGGGCTTCTTGGCCCTGTTTTAACAGCACGAAGAAACCTCAGAGTGTTGGGAGAGAAAAGAAAACAAACAGCTGAAAAATCAGCTTTTTCTTTCTCCCTCCTTTGACTTTTTGAGTCGAGAAGGAAAAAAAACTCCACTAATGTTTTACAACGTCTAAACATACCTATTAATAATTTTATAAGCAAATCAACTTGCTTGTCACACAGTAATATATTCTTAAACTAACAATGACATTTTGGAACTATAATATAAGTTGTTGGGGTTTGGGGATTTTTCTTGGTTCTTATGTTGTATGTATTCAGATTTTCCCAAAATTTATATCTATTGCAATATCCCATATTGTTTAGCTATGCCACATCCATTCAGTAAAAAATTATTGAGTTTCTGCTATGTGCCAGTACATGCAAAAGCCCAGGGATAAAACAGTGGTCAAATAAAGACATAGCCTCTGCCCTCATAAAGCTTACACTCAAACAGAAGAGCTGCACTTTTGAGCAGCAGTAATTGTACAACGAATTCATTTTTTAAATTCTCCCTTTGATCTTAAACCTGAAATCAATTTGAATCTACTGTGGAACAAACATGTCACTGACGTGTGATACTTGTATTATTTGTACAACGAATTCATTTTTTAAATTCTCCCTTTGATCTTAAACCTGAAATCAATTTGAATATACTGTGGAACAAACATGTCACTGACGTGTGATACTTGTATTATGCAAGTGGTGCCTCACACAGGCATGCGTTCAGGAAAAGGTACATAAGTGGTATCTAGCAGAAGCTTCTATCCCATACCCACTTCCCCTCTCCTCTACCATTTCAGGGAAGCTGCTCCACTTCCAGCTGCCAATCTGCATCTCTTTGCCTAAAGGCTTTCTCTGCCTATTGGACCCACTCTGCCAGATAATGAGTACCCACCAATACCACCACCAGCAGCCCTCAACCAGTGACTGACAGGAGGTGGTGTATAAATGTCCCAGCTCCCTCACCTCTTGGGCAGCACATGTAGGAGGTGTGTTTTCTGCACTGTCCTCCAAAGTTCCCAAGTGAGCTCAAGCTCTGGCTCCACATTCTGGTAACTCACTTGATAAAGCACCCTTCGCTGCTGCCTTTCCTTCCCGTGCCACTTCCTCACTCTCCTACAGTTGTTTCCTACAGTCATTTCCTAAATAATTCACTTGCACTCAAATCCTTCCTTCAGGGTTTGCCTCTAAGCCATTTATTTCAAAGAGCCTGCCTGATACATGCTGCTCCTTTATTAAATCAATCATCTTTTAACAGCAGCTTCTGAGCCCTGACTGTTTCAGTTTCCTTATTTAATTTATTAATGTTCTATCTCTTAAAGAAAGAAAGGTGGGAGTATCTCCTGTGCATGGTGAGTTTATGTTCTCAAGAGGACTAAATTACATGGCCTTTTTCTTCCGAGCCATCATGCCATAAAATTTGTCATCACAGCGAAATAAAATCTCTCCTCTGTCCACTTACATCTACTTCCTGTTTTTCTGTCCCCTCTTGACAATGGCAGGGTCTCCCATAAAAGACAGAAGAGGATGGGAAAATAAAATTTGTCATCACAGCGAAATAAAATCTCTCCTCTGTCCACTTACATCTACTTCCTGTTGTTCTGTCCCCTCTTGACAATGGCAGGGTCTCCCATAAAAGACAGAAGAGGATGGGAAAGGGGTGAAATAGGCCACTGGGTTTCTCCATGACCCTGGAAAGGGTCAAGTCCAAAAATATCATTTTGGAAGGGTGCAGGAACACACTATTTTTCATGAAGCCCACGTGGAATCAGGGTTCTTTCCTCATTCCTTTTTGGAACTCTTTGGAATCTAACTACATTCCTGTTGTTTGTCTCTACCAAGGGCCATCTACCAAGAAGTCATCAAAGTTCTCAGTTAATTTAGGATGAACAGCAAGGATCAGAAATGATTAAATCAATTTAAGCCAAAAAGGGGGATCTGGGAAGGATTCAGGGGAATCTCACAGAATAACCAAGCTATGGAAGAGCAGGTACAGCTGGTCCTCAGGAATGATAGAAACCAGGATTTTGGCCCCCTTGAAATGGACTCGGTCTGTTTTCTGTGCTAGTTTCTGTGAACTGAATTTATGTTTCTCTCTCATTAAGAACTGGTTCTTGACTATAGGCAACATAATCTATATGGCTTAAGCAGAAAGGGATTTTGAAAGGACCTTAAGTTGTCCTCAGACTGACATTTAGCTGGTGTGCACCTGCACAGTCTTACTGGCTGTTCACAGCCACTTCCATTCTGATTGGTCATGGCATCCACGTCTGTGAGTCAGTGCTGGGGCTGAAGCACATTTTATTTTAAAAACCAACAACTCCCAGAACCCTGCTACAGAACTGACCCAACAAGGGTGCCACAACCAATTCCAGAGCCACTCATGCAAACTGCTTTCTCACACACTTCCAAATCAAAATCCTACATGGGATTATCTGGTTGGGGGAACCTAGGTCACAACTCTAGGAAGGAAAGTTGGGAGACATAAGTTGGCTTGTTTGTGGTTTTAGGAACCTACCTTGAGTTGGCAAGATTCATAAAATATGGCACTATCCAAATGTGAAAATATTCACAAGATTTGGGCAGCCTCACATGACAGATGTCCATTGAAACCCACAAGGCAGGAAAAAGTATGGCCAAAAGTTGTACAGCGTATAGCTTAAACCACTGAAGAAAGATTGTCCTGGATCCATGCTGATCTAAAAATCCCAAGGAATAGATCAGTGAGCCAAACCATCAGGTGCCCCTCTGAGACCAGGTGGCAGGGCACTGAAAGAACATGGCAGCTCTTGCAGGAGCCGTGTGTAGAAAAGGGAAATAGTAGGCAGGGGTGGGGGGATGGCATGGATAAAGGACAGCATCCAGAAAACTGGGGGTGTGAGGGCATATGAAATAATAAGTAATCACAAGATCAGTTGAATATTATTTAGGTAACTGTTGGAGAATTCATATTCAAAAATATCTCAGTGAGCTCGATTCCAACAACTACGAATCTCTCAATTAAAAGTGAACATTGGGGCCGGCCCGGTGGCGCACTGGAGAGTGCGCCACTTGGGAGCGCGGCGGCGCTCCCGC